>NC_037681.1:101206437-101230074 GCF_003255815.1 Theropithecus gelada
CTCCTCCTCCTCCTCCTCCTCCTCCTCCTCCTCCTCCTCCTCCTCCTTCTTTTTCTATTAGTGAATCCACATGTATTTTTAGCACCATGAATATCAGGATTTAAAAGTTTCTAGCATCTGTCTGGGTTTCAAGCCACAAATTCCTCCCATGATAGCTTAGAGGACTCCTAGACCACTAGGGGTGGGTGGAGCAGGATATTCCACCCTAACTCTTTACAAGGAATTTGCCTTTTCTAGAGCTCAGTGTGAAAAAACAAGTCAGGTTACTCTCAGCTAACGTTAGAGATATTTCAGTTTTCATAATGTTTAATGACCTCCTTAAGCTTCCCTTAAAGCTGCAATTAAAGATTGCCCTATAGTCAAAAGAAAAGCATGTAAAAATGGGGCCTGCATCAAGAGAGAATAAAACGAATAACCTCTCTGAATTAATCTTCTCCCTACCCCCCATTATTCAGGCTGCTGTTTTACACAAAGATACTCTTTTGAGCATGAAAACTATGAATTGTTACAAATTTACCTGTTGCAAAGTTTCAATTAAATCTATGTGATGCATGGGTATAAAGACTGTCAGAACCTCTCCAAAGTTAGGTGATTTGCTTTGCTTTGAAGGAGTCGACAAAGGGGCTCTCTTGGATCCTCGTGGGCCGCTGCTCGCAGTGTGAGGCATTTCACGAGTCTCAGAGTCGAGTCACAGGCGATGTCAGGATATTCTGTCTCCACGCTGAGCTCATTTCTTGAGCCTTTCTGTGAATTTGAGGTCGAGGGCTGCAATCATCATGACCTCTGATCCTCTAGGGGTTAAGCCCCTACTTAAACTATTAACTAACTTAAAGATTTCATGTACAACACAATCTGCCAGCAGCTATTTATTAAAAAGCCTTTTATGTAAAAAGGTTTGGAGGACCTAGGAATTGTGAGAAATTTTTAAAAGGTAAGATGTTAATTCTTGGATGTGGGGGAGACTGATTTACATGAAAAGAGAACAAATTCTTAGCTTCAAGTGATTTCCCAGAATGCTTGGAATAAAATACTCCTTTTTTGGCATGACCTTGAGACTTCAAATCATCTGGACCTTGACCACCTCCCTCCCCTCATGTTGCTGTTGCTATGTCTCTTATTGATTTTATTCCAGACTCACTCTTTCCTTTGATCCCCCCCATGCTGGATCTGTTTTATGAATGCCTTTCCTCACATCTTTGCATAGCCATCTCCTTTTCATCACTCAAGTTTCAATTTAGAGTCACTACCTCAGAGAACTCTTCCCTGACCACTCCATCTAAAGAAGGCATCAGATCATTATCATAGCACCTGCTTTAATGTTCTGTCATGGCACATATTACTACTGGATATTATTTTCCTACGTATATATATTTCTCCCACTTCCTCACTAAAATATAAGCTTCATGAGAACAGGGGTTTTAATGCTTCGGTCCCACCTAGAAGAATGCAAGGCATTAAAAATATGTTCATTAAATATCTGTCATATGAATAAATGAATGAAAGACAATGTCACTTGCCAAATGAGGTTTTTCAGACATTGAACACTAGTGTTTCTCGAAGAGGGAAGAATCACTGTAGGTTGAAGGGGACAAGAATTGATTAGAGAGGAGGAGATACCTGACTTGGATGCTGTAGATTTGCAGGATTTATAGCTACAGAAAGAAGGATGATGAGTTTCTTTCAGGTGAGGAAGTATTTGCCAATTAAATGATCTAATCCACTTTGGCATCAAACCAGATATTCAAGTATAGGTGAATCCTTTAACCTCAGTTTCCACTTTTGGTCTTGGAGGTTACTTGCCATTCTAAATCTGTGGTTCTTAAAGCTGTTTTTTGTTTTATATTTTTCCTGATCAGAGAACTTTGTTATGTCACTCACCATAACAAAAACAGCATCAGAGAAATCAAGTTTAAATAACTACCTCTTTCTCTACAATATGAGAAGGGGTAAAACATTTTTTTCCCTTCACTGGCAAAGAAGATGGTTATGGCTGATTAATCAGGCCATTAGATACAGTTTTGCTGCATTCAGTAGAAGCAATGATGAGAAGTTAGCTTGAATATTCATGTTATAAGTGCTACATGAGTTTGAAATGCTTATAGATTTGCAAAATTTGAGAGCTAAAAAGGACCTTAGAGATCATTTAGATTTTGTAGCCCATCCTCCATAGCATTTATAATTTTACAGTTTAAAATGCCAGGCCGGGCGCGGTGGCTCAAGCCTGTAATCCCAGCACTTTGGGAGGCCGAGATGGGCGGATCACGAGGTCAGGAGATCGAGACCATCCTGGCGAACACAGTGAAACCCCGTCTCTACTAAGAAATGCAAAAAACTGGCCGGGCGAGGTGGCGGCGCCTGTGGTCCCAGCTACTCGGGAGGCTGAGGCAGGAGAATGGCGTGAACCCGTGAGGCGGAGCTTGCAGTGAGCTGAGATCCGGCCACCGCACTCCAGCCTGGGCTACAGAGCGAGACTCCGTCTCAAAAAAAAATAAATAAATAAAATAAAATAAAATGCCAGGACCCAGAGTAGTAAAGTGATTGGTTTATGGTTGCATTGGTAGCTGGTGGGCAAACAGATTATCAACCCCAGCCTTCTGATTCTCCGTCCAGCGGTCTTTATATTGAACCTAAGTGAGCTTCATGCATTTGGTCATGTTACATAAGCAGAAAGAAAATCTGGAAGCAATGACTAGGCATACTCATAGAAGAAACCCCATCATCATTTTCAAAGTCACGGTGGTGAAAGTGAGAAATACACGTTGAAGGAACTTGTTGGCATTTGAAAGGGAATAAAGCAATATTCATCAACCCTTCTAAGAGTAGGCAGAGTACAAATTAGGGAAAATGGATGCTATTGTTTTACTACCTCCGTGTATTTTCAACATTATCCAAAAACTGCCATGCTGAAATAATAAGATACTGCTATAAATTTGTGTTATTTAACTGGCAGTACACAGCACATGGAGATTTATTATTTTTACTAATGAGTTTAGCTTTGCTCTTGCAAACAGTGTCAAATGTCATTCTTTCCATCCTCCAGCAGATGGCAACTCTAGTCTTCTTGTCATTTTATCTATTTCTATACTTCGAAGATGTTGTCCTCTGCCATCCCTGCCCCCATTGCCTCTCCCCGAGAAGTTCATCTTTATGTACTGCTCAGGGTGATATGGGTAAGTGGATCCATCCCTCTGCGGATGGAATCACCTCCATTAGCATCTGACTGTGAAGGCCAATCAAAATGTGCCTAGAAATAACAAAATCACAAATTAGCCAATAGTTCTAATTTTCTTTAAAAAAAAAAAAAAAAAGAGGGGAAGAAGATAGAGATTCTAAAATAAGGTGTACCACAGAAAACTTTCCATTTAAGGAAAAAAATCTTCAAAAGAAACAAAATGTCAATTTTTCCAGTTCTAGCTTTAAAGAAAGAGGGGTTTGATTGGATTATCTGAGTTATTGGCCAAAAAAAAGAGCACCCAGGAGTGAAATTGTGTCAGATTTCTCATACACTGTGATTTTTGGTCTCTCTGCAGTCTCTTCTCTTCCATTCCTCCCACCCTTTTACACACTTTATCTCAGTTATCAAAAGTACTGTGCCTAGCCCCCTAATTTATTTGCTTTTTAGAAACCTCATTTCTCTCTCTAAGTGTGTTCCTAAGGCACTACTGCTGATGACATTTATTTTCTCTCCTTCTAGTCTTTGCCCCCACCACTCCCACCCCTTCTACCAGCTAGATCCTCATAACTCCTACAGTATTGCAGAAGTTCAAACACATGCTACTCTCTGAGTGTAACTCTGAGGGCAGCTGTAAGAAATCAACAGAAAAGAATAGCTGCTACTCTTTTATTAAAGGAAAAGTTAATGATCACAGGCATGAGCAAGTAGATTCTGTCACCAATTCCTCATTGTAAGGCTTCCTACAGATTTGCAAACAGATCTCCTGCCTAGAGGCACTTACTTGCATCAGGAAGGCCTGAGCAGGGACATGGGAGGGACAGAGGATGGGAATGGATTTGGTGGTCTGCAAATGCCACGTGGAGGGAACTCTTGCTAACTTGTCCTCTTCCAAAGAACCTAACCATCATGTCTTCTTCAAAGTTGAAGAGCTGTTACCTTGATATACCAGCAACTAGACAGAGGCTAAAGTGTGGAGCAAGGAAACAGTTACATACCTCTTATTTAAGACCAAAAAAAAAAAAAAAAAAAAAGCAAGGTTAGCTTTAGTGAGTATGGGTTTCTTGATTATTACTGTCATCATGTGAAAATGTGAGCTGACGCTGCAAATACAATCCTTGGAAACAACCAGGACGTGTGGAAATCCAAGTATGTTATCATTCACTGACAACCACTAATGAAGACAGGGGAGCTTACTTCAAACCCACAAATAATTAGCACTGACAATAGAAGTATAAACAGAGCTTTATTTAATTAATTCCCTAATTGTTCTTTCCTGCTTTCCTATCTGCACTCCTGCTTTGACTTTAGCTGTAATGTATGCCCAAGACTTCCTTCTTTCAGCTTTATGATAATCATGTATCTGTTTGCTCAGTGTGGGAAACCGTATCAGCTAGAATTCCTTTCCCTGCTTTATATAAATAATTTTTTTTAATGTTACATTATCTGTTTTTCCACAATTCGGATGCCTGGAAATGTTCACTTATTAATGTGGATAGCTTATCTAACACTCACTGTTAGATGCATTTCACAGTTAATATGAAATGAGAAGTGAACAGTTGATAATTCTGGAGTGATGAGGAGAACTCTCTGGATTCTCCATTCTGTTCTTTATGGAAACAAACTCTTTGTCCCTGTCTCCTCGCTCACCCACATTCTAATCCCAGCAATCAGAGAGCAGATGGATTGCTTTTTTGGGTTTTGTCATTATCTGTCTTTGTCAGGGAAGCATGATCAGTTCCTCATTAAAGGGCCAATAACAACGCCTTCTTTGCTCTGTCCTGAATGAGGAAGCAGCATTGGAACCTTTGATGTGGTGACTTCAAGTTGGGAGGTAAAAAGGCATGTTTGTGTCTGGCAGGAAAGTGACTCTCCATAGGGGAACGGCTGGGCTGAGGGGCCAGACTGAGAGACCCACTGAGCAGGAAGGACAGCTTGGAGGGGAATAGATTTGGAGCAGTCAGCTGCAGCAGCAGGTAGTCCAGAAAGTCAACCCTAGTGGCTGGAGTGGGTCAGCCCTGATCTTCTTACAGAGACTGCAGACTCTTTCCCAAGTGGCTTTGCTGGTTACGGGCAGCCCCGGCTTACAAAAGTTGATTACAGCCAGACGTTAAATCAGAGGCTGCTTAGGAATTTTGCCTGTGAGAAAAGCTAAGTGGTGTGTGAGTGAGGGGTGTGTTTGTATTTGTGCATGTTGAGTATGTTTGATGACAGTCATGCTTCCATTATTGACAGGATATGTTCTAAGAAATGTGTTTTCATTGTTGTTCAAACATCATAGAATGTACTTATACAAACCTAGATGGCATGGTTTTTTTATTTGTATAAATTTTTCATATGGAAAACTAAATGTCCCAGCACCATTACTGAATATAAGTCATTTTCCCTACTTGATCTGCAATGCCAATATCAGGGACCATGTATCAGGTTTCTATATATGTTCCATTACAATCTTGTGGGATTATGGTCATATATGCAGTCCGTCATTGGCCAAAATGTCATTATGGAGTGTCATTATGACTGTATATGTTTATATGTAAGTTTGTACAATGCAGTTGGTATTCCTTTTGATTACTTTGTGTATAATATTTACTGAAAATATTTGCAGAAAGTTCCTGAGACTCACACAAACTCTGTTTGCCCCTGTCCATGTGATATGAAGCAGGTATCTGCTGACTTCCTTTCAACCTTTATTTGATAGGTATTTGCTGGATCGTTTGGGTGAATAACCAGCCTGGTGTTCAGCTCATGAAAAAATATGCAACAAGGAGTTCCTGCTTTGGAGAAGTAATGTTTTGTTTGAGGAAATAAGATGTCTGTTATAAACACTTAGAGAAAATTCTCATATTCTGTAGAAGCAAATGAAAGAGTGTGGTAAAGACTGAGAGGAGACGTAGAATGATCCCATTGCACCAGGATGCTCTCATTTTCTCTCTCTCTTAATGAATGGAAAGGTTGTATAGATTATTTCAGACTTAAAGAATATCTAGTTTTGGTCAAAGAGCAGGCACATGGGAATAAGGAAGTCATCCTATGGTCACAGAGGATGTAGGGAACAGATTGGCCAGACTGAAAGGCAAGGGCTGTGTTAGGATGCAGCGGGAAGTAAGGAGAATCCCCACCTTAACAAGTCAGGATAGGGTGTGCTTCCAGATACATTTGTACTTCCCTCCTGAGAACTTTTCTCTGTCCTGAATGAGGAAGCGACATTGGAAATTTTGATGTGGTGACTTCAAGCTGTGTGAGGTAAAAGGGCATATTTGTGTGTGGCAGGAAAGTGACTGTCCATAGGGGAATGGCTGAGTATGTATGTTCCCTAGCCACAAGCTTCAGTTTTTCATTTGACAGTACCTGCCTAGATATAGATCCACTCTGGAAACCCAGGGAAACTTTCCAATCTTCTTGTTAAAGCTGAGGATTGCTTAGCAAGCATGACCTCCCACCTGCTATAACTGGCTTATGGCTCTTCCGAAGTACCCACTGGCATTTTCAAGGTGTCCTGCACCCCGCCCTGCCATGTTCTTCCATAGAACACTTCCTTCAACTCCTTGAGTCTGGCCCCTTCCTACCAGAACCACAGCAGTTGTCAAACTTCTTCATTTGTTTGGATTTTCCATTCTAAGCCCTTCTTGTGGCCTTTCTGCCTGTGGTCTTATAATAGCAGTGAATATGCTCTGAATTCATTGTGGAGCTACCTTGTGCCAAGCAAGTTGCCAAAAGTTTTACATATGTTCACTTTCTTAGTCTTCATAATAATCCTTTAAAGTAGATCTACTTAACAGTATCCATTGAGCATCATTATATGGCAAAGCATTTGGGAATAAAACAGGAAACAATAAAGGCAGAGGCCATGCCCACAGATAACTTGTACTTAGCTAAGAGACTACTTCTAGTGGGAGAGATTAAGCCCTAAGGAGGTAATAAAATGTGTCCTGGATCTGAAATTTGAATCTAGATCTTTCTGACAAAATCATTTTCTTAATTTCCCAACTGCATCTACTTTTTTCTTTTTTTTCAGTTGAAATTAATTTAAAATAAATTATTCTCAGCAATTGTTCATTTGAAAGCAAGCTGACAATCAGGCCATTTAAGCCAGAGTGAGTCTTATGTGACAAATTATCACATAAAGTAATGAAATCTTTTCTGGACACTGTGTTCTGCTCTGGGTGGTGTGTTAAGCCCTTCAGAAGCTGCCTTCCAGGGTCTCCACAGGTCCAGGGGGTCCATTGCCACCAAGAGGCTTGTTGCTCATTATTGCATTTAGTACTATAGCAACAGCACCACCAGTGTCTTTATTAAAACTTGCTCCAGGCTAGCATTTTCCCCCGGGGTCAGTAATGAGTTTAGAGGAATGGATGTGGAAATGAGATTTGTTCTCACCCGTGGAGTGAATTATGTCTTGTTGGGGCCCCCAGGCTAATATTTCAGATTTGCCACAAGGTACTTCATCAAAAATTCTATTTTGGTTCCAAAAGGACCATGCATGCCTATTAGCAAATTCAGAGCATGCCTTTAAACTGTATGGTGTTTTTTTTTTTTTTTTTTTTTTTTTTTTTCCCTTACACTGGCTCCATCCACTAAAGGCTTTCAGAATTAGCAGTTTGTGAAAACAGTCCATTTCCACGGGCCAGTGAATGGTGCAAAGAAGAAGTGCAGCCCTTTTATCTAACAAGGCTGAGTCTGCCACAACTGAGGTGAATCAAATGCAGAGCAGCCACGAATGTGTCAGCACATTAGGTATTCATTATCACATCGGGCATGCGGTACCACGCCAGACATACTCATGTGGCAGGATTTGTGTTTGCTGTCTGTCAAATTCTCTTGCCTCCATTTGATTGCCAGGGCTCATTTTAATGCCATTGAAGCGTATGGGTTTAAATACTCTCCAATTCAGCCTGGTGTGTTTGACATCTAATTCGCCACAATACAACATTCCAAAGAAACTGATTACAGAGATAAGTCGATTGAGAAATAGGGTTTCACATCAAAGCACTACCTTTCCGATAATAGAGATACTCAGAAAGCCTAGCTTGTTGGAGAAGACCATAACTGCTAGTTGTCTTTACAAGTGTTCTCTGTGATGGGAAATGGGGAGAAGGCATCTCTTTCAGGATACCCACTATGCTCCCATCCTCTCTCCCTCCCTTCACTACTTCTGCTATCTCCCAGATAAAGGGTTATATTCCCGAGCAATGATGACCAGCTAGTTTTCGCTAGCAAAAACCAAAAGGGCAGGGTGGTCTCCAGCCAATGACAGACCAAAGATGGATTGGCTTGAGAAAAGAGTGAGGGTCCCCACTTTTTCTTCCCAACCCCCATTATATTCATAGCCTTAAGAACTGATCCCCTCCAGAATCTTGGCTATGATTGTCATAACTTACATCTTGTCTAGATCTGGGAAAAATTAATAATATGACTCCATGGATGCTACTCCAATTCTTCTGCTTTTTGTGTTAAATTTTCTTTCATTTTGTAAGCTGTGCATTTGGGCAGATGCTATCCCCCATTGGAGGTACCATTCTCATGCAGGAGTAAGGTTTCCATTGGACACGAGTCCTCTTGGCAGAACGCATTTAATGGAGTGCATTTTAGTGAGGGTCTCCAGCGTTGGTCTAATTGCTCTATAAGGAAACTCTCCTTCTTACTTGCATGTCTTAGTTTAGTTTTGGAAATTATTGTGTGCATAGAACAGTGTTTCTTCTTAAACAAACAAACTCACTCAATGTTTTTATGACCAGTGTAGAGTTCCAGATACTGTGGAACAGGAATTACTATATTAAGTCCTGTGCACATCATCAGCACTGTAAATTGGCCCTCACCTCCCATGAAGCTGGCAGCCTCTGGATCTTTGGGTTGTCTGTTTTTACCGGCTGTTAATTGTTAATAGATTTTCAGGTGTAGGTCATGCTGTGTAAGCATCAATCCTTAATTTAGGAAGGTCTGCGGCTGTCCATGATTGTGAAAAGGCAAGTGATAAACAAAAACTGGAGAAATCTCAGCATCCTCACTAAAAATGTCAAGCCCAGTAATGCTTCTGGTAGTAAAAGCAAAATTTATTAGTGAGAGAACAAACTTACCCAATAAAAAAGGAAAGTTAAAGAGGGAAAGCAGAGAAGGAAAGAAGGCCCCAGAAGAAGGTTGAAGAGAAAACATTTAAGAAATCAAAGCCATTTTAGAAAGATGAGTTAGAGAGCACGCATGGCATGATCTTAGATATCTTCCTTGTTCTTGAGACTAGAAGAAAAGGAAGGCATTTAGAGTGAGCTTTTAAGTAATTCTGCTTGGAAAAATGTATGATAAGAGGCCTCGCTATCCTCCATATCAGGGGAATGGATATACTGGTCCAGGGTTCAGTGGCCCTAAAGCCAAATTCAGCTGCTGCCTGTTTTTATAGGTCCTGCAAGATAAGAATGAGTTTATGTTTTTAAATGGCTGGAAATAAACCAAAAGAAGAATAATATTTTGCAACATTTGAAAATTATATAAAATTCAGATTTTAGTATCCATACATAAAGTTTCATTGGAACACAGCCATACCTATTTGTTTACGTATTTTCTATAACTGCCTATTCATTAAAATGGAAAAGCAGATTCCTTGCGACAGAGACTGCAGAGCCTAAAATATTTACTATTAATATCAGCCCTTTACAGGAAAAGTTTTTGGATTGCTGTATTGGTCTATTGACTCAGAGTAACTAGGAATTAGTTACTAAAGGCTATCACCTTTCCACAAGTCTGTCTAACCCTTCTTCATCTAGTCTTCTCTTTGCAGAAGGTAATCCCCTTACCTACTTACCCATTTAGTCACCTACTTCCAAGAGTTTCCAAGGGCTTATCTCATGGTGGATCCTGCATTGGGCTTTGTGGGTGGTTGAAGAGATGAATTCAATCTGTTGTCTGCTCTAGAGTACTTATAGTTTGTTTAGAGAGCATGAGAGGAAGAGCAAGATAAATTATGCAGACGCATGATCAAAATGCATGGTAGAGTGACACATTCATTTAAGAGGGTTTCAGGAATACTGACATGGGATTCTGAATCTCCTTCAGATTCCTTTTACCTGCATAATACCATCATTCAGTGAGTTGCTCAGACCAGAAAGCTAGCCACCACCTTGCTTTTTCTTCTTCTTCTTTTTTTTTTTTTTTGGCAGTGGCAAGGATGGGGTTGGAGGGGATGGAGTCTTGTTCTGTCCTGCAGGCAGTGGCATGTTCCTGGCTCCCTGCAACCTCTGCCTCCTGGATGCAACAATTCTCCTGCCTCAGACTCTGGGTAGCTGGGATTACAGGTGCGCACCACCACACCCAGCTAATTTTTGTAGTTTTACTAGAGACAGGTTTCGCCATGTTGGCCAGGCTGGTCTCAAACTCCTGGCCTCAAGTGATCTGCCTGTCTCGGCCTCCCAAAGTGCTGGGATTATAGGTGCCAGCCACTGCACCTGGCCTAGCCACCATCTTTGACACCCAGTCTCCTGCCTCCTCTGCTTGCACTGCAGTGCACCCTGCACAGTGTTGCACGTCAAAGGCACTCTCCAGGGTTATACTTAGCCCATGTGGCCAATTGTGGCAGCCTAGACTCTCCAACTCCCTGGACCTTTCTGCCCTCAGAATGAATTATGTCATTTCTTCCTTTTGAAGAATATATTTCGAATTGTCAGCTTAGCTTCATTTCTGATGCTTCCTCCCTAATCTAGGCCACTGTTATCTCTGGCCTGGATCACAGCAAAAGCAATGGATCTTTCACATCCACTCTTGCATCTGTTCTGTTTAAAATTCACATATAATCACGCTACTTCTCTGTGTATGATGAGTCTCACTTTCCCCATATTTCTTATGAAAATATCCCAAATCTGGGCATGTCTCTTGAGACCTTAAACAATCAGCTTTTGAGACCTTAGAGCCTCGTTTGCATGACTCTCCCCTTAATTCCTTTCTTCTGGCCATGTGGCCATCTTACAGTTTCTGTAGGGTGAATATATAATTCATTTTTCAAAAACAAGACATTTGTGAGAATGAAAGGAGGCACTATTAATAATGATGCCATGGCAACAGGCTATAATCAGGACAGTCCCAGGCAAACCAAGATATAAAGTCACCCTACATTTCTCAGACATCCCACACTCTTTCTAACATCAGAGTCTTTGAATGTGATTATTTTTCCTTATCTGGGATTGCGTTGCCCTTCTTTACCTCTCAGTTTTTCAGAGGGTAAGTGAAATCCTCTCTTGATGCACAATCAGAGCACCTTCGCTCCTTCTAATAATTATAATTGCATTGCAACTGATATAATTGTTTATGTTTCCAACCAGCATGACCAGTCCTCTTGGTCTGCCCGGGACTGAGAAAGTTGCAGGGATGTGAGACTTTTAATGTGAAAACCAGGAAAGTCCCAGATCAGCACGTGGGAATATCATTCCCTCAAAGGCAAGGACCACATTTGTCTTGTTTCCCACTGTAACCGCAGAACATAGAATAGTTTCCAATAAGTTGTAGGTGCTCAAAAGACTTTAGTTGGTTGAATGAATTAAGAAAGAAAGGAGTACAATGAAAGAGAGGTGACTTTCAGATGGGTTAATCAGGGATGCTTTGCGTATAAGGTTCCATCTCAGCTTAAAGGATGAGTTATAGTTTCAGTACGAGGTTAGGAAAAGAATATTATAGACAGGGAGAAAACTTTCATTAGAGCCCCTCCTCTTTTCCTACTACTAAGTGCCACCTGGAAAGGATGTGGAGGTTCTTAACAATGTGATTTAAATGGCTGATACAGTTGAACGTGTTACCTACTCAGGAGTAGTTGCATTTTTAATAAAAAATAGAGCCTCCAGTCAAATGATCATCTCATAATGGCAGACGTTTTGAACTGGGAATGGAGAATATAGTTTGAGGGTAAGAAAGAGGAGTGAGGAGGAAGGCCTACCTTCAGACTGGCCCCAAATGCCTTATCCTACAGGTGGCTTCCCCTCTGCCTGGGGTCAGACCACAGGGCTGTGGGGTCTGAAATTACAGCGCAGTATACAATCACATGAAAATAGTTTGGGTAGAGCACCATGGGACAGCAGTCTAATTGTTTTTTCTCAAATTTTCCAGGCCAATTGATCTGGGAGAGGTTATTCCTGCCCACTGTGCTTCTGGCATCAGTACTTGGCACCAGATGAGAAGTTTGCACTAGGAGAGATGACACAATCAGAAAGGCACATTAGAGCTTTCCAACTGGTAAAATGTTGAATACAGAATTTTCAGTGTTTCCTTTAGAGTATATAAATTCAATAAGTGGTAGCCCTCAATTCCTGTGAATTGAAGGCTTCTGACCATTTAATCCATGTTTGTTTCTGAAAATAATAGGTTATTAGACACAAAAATGCATTTGAGATTCTAATTTTGTAGATGGGGAAACCAAGACCCAGAAAAGTTAAGAGTTGACCACATTGTACAGCTGGTTCATGCCACACTGGGACCAGGACTCAACTCTCCCAATGCCAAATGCTGTGTCTCTCCTTCCATACCTTCATTTTATTATGAAAACTTTTTAATATACAGAAAAATTGAAGAAATTGTACAGTGAGCACCCATGTACTCATGTCTTAGTTCATTTGGGCTGCTATAACAGAGTACCTTAGACTGGCTGACTTAAAAGCAATAGAAATTTATTTCTCATGGTTCTGAAGTCTGGGAAGTTCAAGATTAGGACTCCAGGATATTCAGTGTCTGGTGAGAGTTTGTTCCTCATAGATAGCATCTTCTGACCATATTCTCATAGGGTGAAAGGGGCAAAGCAGCTTTTGGGGGCCCCTTTTATAAGGATACTAATTCTACTCATGAGGTCTCTAAGGCCTCATCTCCAAGTACCCTCACACTGGGGATTGGGTTTTAACATATGAATTTAGGGGGACACAAGCATTCAGATTATAGCAACCTGCCCCCTCAATTTGACAATTTCCATTTTGCTATATTTGCTTTATCAGATATCTATCCATCCTATTTTTGAAGCATTTCAAAGGAATTGCAGACATTAGTACACTTCACCTTATGCAGATTATTATCTAAAGTTTGGTATTTGCTTATCTTTTTAGGTAAAATTTATACACAGTGAATGAGTTTTAACAAATGCGTGCATCTATGCCTCTCAAACCCCTGTATAGTACTTTGAGTTTTCCATTTTAAAAATTTCAAAACATGCTACATTTTACTTAAACAACCATCTTAAAATTGTTTGCTGTTGAAGATGTACTTGCTTATATAGAAAACATTTTCAAAGGAAACAGATTTGTGTAACATTAGACTCCAGTTTTAAAAGCAGGTTCTGTAAGGTGCTGTGTTCAAATACTTAAGAAGTGACTCTATGCAAATTTTAATTCATAAAAGATGAAGTCTCAAAGACAAGGACATGCACTCATGTGGGAGACAAGTGGAGATATTCAAAGGGGATATATGAGGGACACAAAACCTTATAGAACATTGAGCATTGTTCCCAGCCCATTACCAACTTGGGCCTCCTCACTCCTCCATCTCCACACTCTGCATCTTAAAAAGGCAAATTACCTGGACATTTTCAACTGGGTTGGGTGTGGGATAAGAAAATGGGACAAAGCCGGGCACAGTGGCTTACCCCTGTAATCCCAGTACTTTGGGAGGCTAAGGTGGGCAGATTATGAGGTCAGGAGATCGAGACCATCCTGGTTAACATGGTGAAACCCCATCTCTACTAAAAATACAAAAAATTAGCCGGGCGTGGTGGCGTGCACCCGTAATCCAAGCTACTCGGGAGGCTGAGGCACAGGAATCACTTGAACCTGGGAGGCGGAGGTTGCAGTGAGCCAAGATTGTGCCACTGCACTCTAGCCTGGGTGACAGAACCAGACTCTGTCCATGCTGCCCCCCTCCCCTCCAAAAAAATAAAAAGGTAAACAGGACAAAAACAAGTCACAAGCTCTTTTGTTTCTGCTATAGAAATGTTCTGTTTGGCTACAGTAACACCCCCCCCCGCCCCGCCCTTTTATTTTCCTTTTTGCTCCTATGGAAACTAATCAGAAAAGCTAGAGCAGTTTTGAGAGGCAGATGCTGAAGAACGATACTCCACACTCCCTTCATAAGCTCCCTTCCCACCCATGCTGCAGGATGTGTGAGTGCACACACACACACACATACACACACACACACACACCCCTCCTGATTGTACCAAGAAGCCAAAAACAACTGACTTTTCATGGATGAATCTGTGGGTAACTAGTGGTTCAGTACTGTCTTCAGGCATGATGGACTCTCCCTGGGGAATGCTGCGCCCAACAACTGGGAGACACTTCAAGCACCTTAACTGCCAATGTTTTATGTCAAAAAGTAGAGACAAGTCATAGGAGGACTTGCTGCAGCCCATTATAGTAGGTGAATTGACCCCACCATGGGAAGTCGGCTGGTCTAGAGGATAGTAGCAAGCCCAAGGCTGCCAAAGGCCTGCTCCCCAGGTGGCTTCCTAGAGCAGAATGTATGGGCAGCAGTAAAATCAGAAAGGGAATGTATTTTACTTTTTTTTTTTTTTTTTTTTTTTTTTAAGATAGAGTGTTACTCTTGTCCAGGCTGGACTGCAGTGGCACAATTTCGGCTCACCACAACCTCTGCCTCTCGGGTTCAAGAGATTCTCCTGCCTCACCCTCCCGAGTAGCTGAGAGTACAGGCGCGTGCCACCATGCCCGGCTAATTTTTATATTTGTAGTAGAGACAGGGTTTCACCATGTTGGCCAGGCTGGTCTTGAACTCTTGAGCTTAGGTGATCCGCCCACCTTGGTTTCCCAAAGTGCTGGGATTACCGGCGTGAGCCACTGCACTTGGCCTTTTAAAATTATTTTCTTTTTTTACTTTTAAAGCAGAAAATGGGAGGGGAGAAAGGATTAAAAGAGGGAATATTCTGGAAGTCTTTCTGTGGGAGCTCCAGAAAACCTTTTTTGAGAAAACAGAACATTTCAGTAACAGCTGGGCCTTCGGCCAAAGCAGATGGTCCAAAATGAGGAATGGGAGAGCAGTACAAATAATATCAAGTTGTTGGCTATGGGAGCACTGTGGGAACATGCTAACAGTTGGGTTAGGTGGAAGTCCTTCAATGCTGACCCAGCATTTAAAAAGCATACATTTAGGCCTTCTCTCTTGGCGTCTGAGCATGGCCAACTCTGGAGAGCTGCCTCCACCACTGACTGGTGAAGAAGGTACATCCTTTTTATTTTTGCCAAAGCCAGTCCAAATGCCCTAATATAAACCTCTAAGTGATTAACATACAGAAGAAAGTGACTGGTGCCAACTTACTGCAGTCCTGGTAGTTTTCCTAATGATTTGAGAGAGCTAAGCTTGTGATTAGAATTCCAATCACCAGGCAGGATGGGGGGACTCTAGAGCTTTTGGATAGGCCAGGAGCAAAAGACATAAAAACAACAAAGGAACAAATTTAAAAATGAAACAGCACATTAAGATGAACAGGAATGCACATTTTCTATCCCTGATTACAATCAGAGCTGGCTATTTTTAGTGTATTTCTGATGAGTCTACTTCACTGTACTTCATACCAGAATGGCACAATGAGTGGTATTTGCTCTCTATTGGCCAGTAGCTGAAGAGATGAATCTCCATGGAAGTGTGAATATAGGGAGTGCTGAGGCTGACATATGGTGGATTTTTTTTAACATCTACAAAAACAAACCACTTTCACTAATAATATAATGTGTGTGTGTGCACATGTGTGTGTGTATATCACACCCATCCATTGAGTTTCAATAATCAACTCTCTTTTGCAAGGAATAAAGTATTTTATAGCCAGATAGTCATCCCCAAACTATGATTTGTAATGTTTGAGTTGCATCTAGGTGGTTTATGGCACTGACTTAGAAAGGGTATTAATGAGGTCTATGCTGAAACTTTCAGCAGATAGAATATTTGATTTTTATTAGAGATAGGTTTGGGTTGAGGGGCCATTTTAATGAACTCAATCGTAAAAGAAAAAAATAGAATACCATAACCCAACTCTGCAAATACTTTCTATATAAGGTGGATACCCTGACAAATCTTATCCCAGCTATACAGAGAGAAGTAGAAATACCTCTTCCGTGTGGATTTAGAAATTGTAGGTTCCTCAAGAATATACGTTGCATATTGCTTCTTCAACTGGTCATCCCCTACTGATTAAATACCTACCATGGGTTTGGTGCTACTGGAGACTCAAGAGTAAGACAGCCTCGTCTTCAACATGGTCAATGAATTCACCATCTTAATAAAGCCATGAGAGGAAAAGTGTAAGAAACAAACCATTTATAAACAATTAGGACTAGGTATATCCAAAGAAATCAGATGACACATGACTTTGAGCTAGGGGAGATTATTTGTACTGGAGTAGCTCAAACATATTTGGTCTTGACGTTTTCTGTAAGCAAGTGACTCCTTTTGCGTGTCTTTGGGGAGTTCATTTCCCAGGCATTTTAATCTAAGAATGATACTTTTACATTGGAACACCACTAAGTTATTAATGTAGCTTCTTAACAACGTTGGCCATTGTGCTTACAAAGTATATGCTACTTTTTCATCAAACATACAAGTAATTGAAGAGAAAATAAATAAGATTTATTTTTCTTCTTTTGACTGACAAGGCTTAATCTGTCTCATGCAATCTTAATCATTTCAAGTCAGACTACCCCTGTCAGTACTTGCTAGATTCTTTATGGACGTCGATAATAACTGTAATCTATGGAGCAGTCCTGCAGTTAGGTCAGTACAGCCAGTAATTTGCAAGCCTGGTTCTACAATGGCATCTCTTAGGGGAAGAACTGCCTTGAACTTGCTCATCTGTCTGAACCCTGTAGAGAAGGATCAGCCAGCTGGTAACTTTCTGTGAGATTTCTCATGGCCTTTTGCTGTCTTCAAGTTTGTGGCTTTAAGAGAGGCCTTTGGCAAAGTTTTGATTGCTGTGAATACCCTCTTATAATGGTTCACTTTTCAAAAGGTTTTTACATTCATAATTTTCTTTAATCTTCATAATTTTCTACTGGATTGGGAAGAATTGAGTCTCTTCCCATTTTATGTCTCATGAAAGAGAAACAACAAGGCTAGTTGAATGTATCAGGTGACATACAGCCCTTTAGCCATACAATGATGATCACATCAAGGTTTCCAGACCACAGACTTAGAGTCTCATTCTATCTCTTGTGTAAGACATAAAATTTGTTTGATTAGTTCTGTTGACAATTATATACAGACTTTGGGAAACAAGTTATAAATATTTGACTTTTTGGTTGATGCAAAAATTCCATTCAGTTCTGACATTATCTACCTAGAACTAGCATCAGATCTCATGAGTTAAAGGTCTCAGTTCCACGATAGTGCCCCCATGTCATACTCCAATTCCAAATCCTGGGTCACCCATGCTTCTGACCAACTGGCTATAAATTGAGGGTTCTCATCACTCCCTCCTCAGATTCAGTAATTAGCTAGGAAGGCTCATAGAAGTCAGGAAGGCATTTAACTTAACTTTACCAGTTTATTATAAAGGACACAAATGAACAGCCAGATGAAGGAGTACACAGGACAAAGTCCAGAAGAGTCGTGAATACAGGATCTTCTGTCCCTGTGGAGTTGGGGTACACCTCCCCCAGAATGTGGATGTGTTTGGAACAACAATTTGGAAATTCTCTGAATCTTGATGTTTAGAGATTTTTTTTTAATGGAGATTTCATCATATAGGCATGATTTGTTAAATCATTGGCCACCCAAGTTCCAGCTCCTACCTCCTCCCCAGAGATCTGGATGGGTGGCTGAAATTTACATGCTTTTAATCATGGTTTGGTCTTTTTGGCAAACAGCCCCCATGCTGAAGCTATCTAGGGACCACCAGTCATCTCATTAATATAGAAAAGACGCTCATCACTCTAGAGCTTCCAAGCATTTTAGAAGTTGTGTGTCAGGTACAAAGGATGAAGACTAAATATTTTTTATTATACCAGAGATTTGAATAGACATTTATCCAGGAAGACATTCAAATGGCTAATAAGCACATGAAAATATCCTCAACTTCATTACTCATTAGGGAACTGCAAATCAAAACCATAGTGAAATACAACTTCACCCCCACTAGGATGGCTATAATAAAAAAAGAAGATGGACAATAATAAGTGTTGGAGAGGATATGGAGAAATTAGAATGCCCACTCATTGCTGATGGGAATGTAAAATGGTGCAGCTATTTTGGAAAATAGGTAGGTAGGTTCTCAAGTTGCTAAATATAAAGTTACCATATAATCCAGTAATTCCAGTTCTGGTTATAATCCAAGAGATAGGAGAACATACATCCACACACACACTTGCACATGAATGTTCATACAGAATTATTCACAACAGCCAAAAATTGTAAAGAACACAAATGTCTACTGCCTGATTAATAGATAAGCAAAATATGGTATAGCCATGCAATGGAATATGATTCAGCAATAAAAAAGAATGAAGTAGTGATGCATGCTACAACATAGATGAACCTTGAAAACATTGTGCTAAGTAAAGGAAGATAGTCACAAAAGACTGTACATTGTACAATTTTATTTATATTACACATCCAGAACAGGCAAATCTGGAGACAGAAAGTAGATTAGTGACTGCCTATGGCTTGAGGAAAGGGTAGAGGGAATGGGAAGTGATTAGTAATGGGTAACCAATTTATTTTAGGGAAGATAAAAGTGTCTACATGTAGAGAGTGCTGATGGTTGCACAACTCTGAACTCATTAAATTGTATGCTTTGAGTGAATTCTATGGCATGTGCATTGCATCTAAATAAAGATGTTTAGAAAAATCAGCAAATAGTATCACCTGGAGTTGGGCCATCCAGACAACATGTAAGTACATCTAAATTTAAGTCTCCAAGCACTGCAATTCTCATTTGCCCTCTGATGAACTTGGTGAACTGGAACTCGAAGTCAGTTCTCCTTGTAAGTAAACAATGCTGCTGCTGTAAGAGCTAATTGACAGTGTTGTCAGATTGGCTTTGCCAGGGAGCAGGCAGTCATGGTCATCCTGAAATTAACATACAAATTACAATGATAAATTTTATTTGAAGAGTTTTATTTTTTCCTGATTATATAAATAGTTTCTTTCCAGGCAAATAAAATGTTTCATGCACTGAAATAATCAACTACCACCTAAATTTTTTAAAATTTTTCTTTTCATACAAAATTTAAAATTATGAAAAAAAAAGCAGAGTGCCAGTTTTTTGTTTGCATGCTTTTTGTTTGCTCATTTAATGTTTTAACAGTGACCTGAATTCTATTTACTAAATTTTAAGTGTATTGATTTTCTAGAGGGTACCAGAACAAAATACTACACATTAGGTGGCTTAAACAACAGAAATGTATTGTGTCACAGTTCGGGAGGATAGAGGTCAAAGATCAAGGTATCAGGGATAGTCTGTACCATTCTTCTGTCCTAGCTTCTAGTAACCTCAAATCTTGCTTGACTTGTAGGTGGTGATCTCCCTATGTCCCTGCGAGAGAACAGAGTGATCTTTCTATGTGTGTCTGTCTCTATGTCCAAATTTCCCCTTTTCTATGAGGAAACAGTTACATTGGGTTAGGGCACATCTAATGACCTCATCTGAATTTGATCATCTGCAAAGACACTATTTTCAAATGTAATCACATTCACAGGTATCAGAGATTATGACGTTGACATCCTTTGGAGAGATACCATTCAATCCATAACACTACGTCACATTCTAGGGTTTATGATTTTTTTATATTCTCTTGGCCTAGCTAAAATTGTAATTTTAATTAGAGGAATCCATTTTAACGAGGCAAGAATAGATGTTCTCTTAAGATCATCCATGTATGAATTGAAGTTTACATGGGCTCCTTTGACTGACTTTGTCATTTTACATCTGGTGACTTTTGATAAAAAAACACATAAAAAAATCTCCAGTGTTCCAAGCCTGAAGAGAAAAAAACATGAAAATGATTATATAATTGGGAAGTTTGATTATCCCCTGGTTTTGTGTCGTTTACTTCTAGAACACTCTTTTTATCGACTGCCAAGAAATGTATGTGTGCTACCATTTCTTTGATCGTGTTGGCCTGCAAATTCAGAATAAAGGGCACAAGGAAAAAACAAACTTACCATTTTCACACAATTATTTATAAGAAAAATAGGACTGGAACTCATTTCTGATCACGATCCTTTTGAACCAATAAAAGGAATTACTAAAAATGTAAGGAGTGATGTTTTTTCTTTGGCAATTGGTACTTTGGCTAAAAATAAACCAGTCAAAAATAGAAAGAAAAGAAGATGGGTAAGGTCTGTTAAGAAACCTAAACAATATTCTGTGGGATCATTTCTATCAGCACACAAACATCTAAATTCTCCCTCACACACTTATATATATATAACTTGACTTCAGTTTCTCTCTAGTTATTTCCCCATTCCTTTATCCCTTTGGTAACAAAACTTCTTAAGCGAAGAACTATTGCAGTATTTGTAATCACCCATTCTCTCTTGAGGCCTCTCCAATTAAGCTTTCAGCACCTGCACTCTGCCCCAACCTACCCTTGTGAAGGTCCTAAATCCAGTGGAGGACTCTCAGTCCACCTCTCACTCACTCTCAGCAGCTTGGGCACACTTGATCCTTTTCTTCTTGAAATACTTCTTTCAATCGGCTTCCAGAACTCACAAGCTCTTGATTTTCTCCTCCTTCACGGATTTTTTTCATTCCATATTAGGTCCTTCTCATCTCCCTGATCTCTTAACTCTGGAGTGCTTCATCTTCAGTCTTTGGACTTTGCCTTAGATGCACACCCACGCCTTTAGTGATTTTATCCAGTGTCAGGATTTAAATATCATCTTTTTGTTGCTGACTGCCAAATTTATATCTTTAACTCAAACTTACCTGCTGAACTCCAGATCCCTATATCCAACTATCTACAAAATGTCAACAGATGGATGTTTTATTGGTGTCTCAATCTTAACATTCCCAAATGTCTTCCCTCAGTCTCATTCTGACACCCAGGCTGGAGTGTGCAGTGGTGTGATCATGGCTCACTGCAGCCTCAAACTCTCAGGCACAGGTGATCCTCCTACTCCAGCCTCCCAAGTAGCTGAGACCATGGCCCTGTGCCACCATGCGCAGCTAACTTTTTGTATTTTTTGCAGAGACAGGGTTTCTCCATGTTGCCCAGGCTGGCCTTAAACTCCTGAGCTCAAGTGATTCTCCTTTCTTGGCTTCCCAAAGTGCTGAGATTACAGGTGTGAGCCACAACATGCGGCCTCTGAAACTAAAGTAGTGATCATCCTTCTCTATCTGCTCTTCACAACAACTCTATCATCCTAGTACTTTATCCCAAAAACCTTAGAGTCCCTTCTTCCTCTCATATTCCATGTCTAATCTATTAGTAAACTCTGTTGCCTCTACACTAAAATAGATCTGGGCATTAACTGCTTCTTACCACCTCCTGTCACTACCAAATCTCCATCATTTCTCACCAGAATTTTTACAAATATTTCCTAATGCCTCTTCCTATTTTTGCCTTTGCCACCCTCTTTCCAAGTCTATTCTCAACACAACAGCCAGAGTGATCCTTAGAAAATCTAAGTAGAATGAATCATTTCTCTTCTCAAAATCCTCCAGTGGTTTGCCAAAATCATTACAGTGGTTTATAAGCGGCCACATCTGTGGCCCCCTCCCCGCTTATGTCACAGATGTTATCTTCCACTGCTCTTCTTCACTCAGCTCCTGGCACACTAGCCCCGTTGCCATTCTCAGCACATGCCAGGTATGTTCCTGCTCCAGAGCCATTTACATCTGCAGGTCCTTCTGTCTGGAAGGCCCTTGCCCCACCTATGTTCATGACTTGTTTCTCTAGCCCCTCAGTTTTTGCTCAAATGGCAGCTCCTCCATAAGACCTTCCTTGTCTGTACTGTTCTAAATCACGATTCCCAAGCCTTGGCTTTTATCTCTGCTTTATTTTCTCTGTATCATTTACATCATCTGGCATGCTATCTATTTTACTTATTTTATTAATTGTTTGCATCTTCTCAGGAGAATGTAAGCTTCTAGGAGGCAGGGATATTTGTATGTTTAGTTCACTTCTATATCATCAGTGCCCAGAAGAGTGCCTGATGCGTGGTAGGGACTAATTTTTTCTTTCTTTCTTTCTTTTTTTTTATTATTATTATTATACTTTAAGTTCTAGGGTACATGTGCATAACGTGCAGGTTTGTTACATATGTATACTTGTGCCATGTTGCTGTGCTGCACCCATCAACTCGTCAGCACCCATCAACTCGTCATTTACATCAGGTATAACTCCCAATGCAATCCCTCCCCCCTCCCCCCTCCCCCTCCCCATGATAGGCCCCGGTGTGTGATGTTCCCCTTCCTGAGTCCAAGTGATCTCATTGTTCAGTTCCCACCTATGAGTGAGAACATGCGGTGTTTGGTTTTCTGTTCTTGTGATAGTTTGCTAAGAATGATGGTTTCAAGCTGCATCCATGTCCCTACAAAGGACACAAACTCATCCTTTTTTATGGCTGCATAGTATTCCATAGTGTATATGTGCCATATTTTCTTAATCCAGTCTGTCACTGATGGACATTTGGGTTGATTCCAAGTCTTTGCTATTGTGAATAGTGCCGCAATAAACATACGTGTGCATGTGTCTTTATAGCAGCATGATTTATAATCCTTTGGGTATATACCCAGTAATGGGATGGCTGGGTCATATGGTACATCTAGTTCTAGATCCTTGAGGAATTGCCATACTGTTTTCCATAATGGTTGAACTAGTTTACAATCCCACCAACAGTGTAAAAGTGTTCCTATTTCTCCACATCCTCTCCAGCACCTGTTGTTTCCTGACTTTTTAATGATCGCCATTCTAACTGGTGTGAGATGGTATCTCATTGTGGTTTTGATTTGCATTTCTCTGATGGCCAGTGATGATGAGCATTTTTTCATGTGTTTGTTGGCTGTATGAATGTCTTCTTTTGAGAAATGTCTATTCATATCCTTTACCCACTTTTTGATGGGGTTGTTTGTTTTTTTCTTGTAAATTTGTTGGAGTTCTTTGTAGGTTCTGGATATTAGCCCTTTGTCAGATGAGTAGATTGCAAAAATTTTCTCCCATTCTGTAGGTTGCCTGTTCACTCTGATGGTAGTTTCTTTTGCTGTGCAGAAGCTCTTTAGTTTAATGAGATCCCATTTGTCAATTTTGGCTTTTGCTGCCGTTGCTTTTGGTGTTTTAGACATGAAGTCTTTGCCCATGCCTATGTCCTGAATGGTACTACCTAGATTTTCCTCTAGGATTTTTATGGTATTAGGTCTAACATTTAAGTCTCTAATCCATCTTGAATTAATTTTCGTATAAGGAGTAAGGAAAGGATCCAGTTTCAGCTTTCTACTTATGGCTAGCCAATTTTCCCAGCACCATTTATTAAATAGGGAATCCTTTCCCCATTTCTTGTTT
>NC_037681.1:101240038-101259155 GCF_003255815.1 Theropithecus gelada
GCTTGCAGTGAGCTGAGATCCGGCCACTGCACTCCAGCCTGGGTGACACAGCGAGACTCCGTCTGAAAAAAAAAAAAAAAAAATGAATTATAAAGGAATGGTTGCTTGGTCCCCAAAAGATCCTTTCTTAGTTTGTCACTTTGCATGTTTAGCGAATACTGGCATGATTTATTATTTAATAGATTGTGGAAATATGCCATATCTTGAAATGATAGTCAATGAATACTGTAAAAGATCTCAGGAGAACTATGTGCTTCATTTAATTAAACTATTTATTTGAGTTTATTGTAAGACAAATGTATCTTCAGTTGCTTCCATCACATGGAGTACCAGGCAATGAAGATATTTTTAATTTCTTCCTGACCATATATGATCCCCCAACTGTAATTTCCTTCCAATTATGTCAGGTCAAGAGATTAGTTTAAAAAAAATAAAGGTTTCATAAAAGATGTTTCTTTTGGGGAAGTAGATTCGTTACATCTAGTAGGACAGTACACATATCAGTGCTTGAGAAGACTAAACCTCCTAAATGAGTGTTCAGGAGGTTTAGATGTGAGTATGTCTTCCCCAAGAAACCTAGTTCATCTTGTTCCACGAAAATGCTCGGGTCCTAGAGCATCTTTATCATGGCCAGAGCTACCTTGCTCATCAATCATTAACATTTCACCTCCATTTAGATTTAGATTTGGATTTGGATTTGGATTTAGATTTAGATTTAGATTTAGATTCAGATTTAGATTTAGATTCTCCATTTAGATTCTCAGGCCCCTGATAAATAGCAAAGTAGGTACTGGGGGTAGGGAAGGAGGTAATTTTCAAGCAATAATGAGCAAAATTCTGCCATGACAATATAAGACTGGATAAAACAGCCCAAAAACTACTACCGTTTTCTAACTTAAAGGAGTTATATGGTAGCTTGGCATAAGTATGTGAAACTGTCTTCTGTTGTCAAATATCAGACATACCACACAGGTTAGAATCTTGTTAACTATTCTCTCCTTTCTACTACAACCTGTGCTACCATGTGTCCAATTGAATCATATACATTTAAATTTTTAAAATGTCTATAACACAAAGATCACATGTCCCTTAATTGAGGTTCTTTACTCCTTTATGCCACTGTGAGAATAACTCTGAAAAAGTAGTTAGGAGACAGATGTTCTACACCTGCCTCTGCCTCTAACATATTTACCGCATGAGCTCATAACAGGAGCATCTATATCATTACAAAACAATGATTATGCACCACTTCTACTTTTTGCACTGAGCTTTTGCCAAGATCGAATGAGATAACCCAGGTGAAAGTGCTTTATAAACTCTAATGGCATTATGCTTTGAAAATGTGACATTATTTAGTGCCCTGGAGCAGCAAGGTACTAAATAATATCTTAGTGGCTTGAATTAATACAGCTGCCAAAAGAGCCTAATTTAGGAAATTGCTTAAATGTGAAAAAAAAAAAAAACAAACCTCATTCCATATGTATTGTTCACTGACACAGGCTCTCTGTGCTCCAGGTTTCAGGAGATACGTTAATACAGCCAAAGGAGGGAGGCGGTTGCCAGAGTAAATGGAGGTAAATGAGAGAACCAGAGTTTGCCCCTGAGAATTTGGTTAAAGCAGTTAACCACTCACAACTGAGCCTCTTTCAGAACTTCTTCTTCTTAACTTTCAACTAATGAGTCCCTTACACTTCTTCAGTTGTGGCACCCTAACTTCAGGAGTACTCCTATCCAAATACCTTATTGAAAGAAACAAATAAGATAGAAATTAAAATGTCATCACAGGAGAATATCGGGGATGGAATTCTAGAAGGGAGTGCACATGTAGGAGGGAGCTGGTGGGTGAAGATGGGAATATACTACAGAGGAGAGGAAGGGGGTGGATGTAATGAAGGTGCTTGATTTGAAAAGTCTTTTTGTCCAATGCCATCATAACCAAATCACTCACCCACTGGAAGTATAACTAGAAAAGATCATGAGTCATATGGCCTCCATTTTCCCTCTTGCAAACAGAGTGCATCTTTAGGGTGGTGTGGATTTGTGGAGATAGAATTTTGAGGGGACAAAGGTACAAGTAAACACAAACAATATTACCAGTGTTGTGAGGATTGTGAAAACAAATGGGATAAGGAGTTTCCGGGGGAGTTTTAGAAGAGAAGTCTTAGGGAGGTTAGCATTTCTGTAGTTCAAATATTTGAATACATGACTTGATCATGTGCAGAATGACAGGGAAATATATTTCCAATACAGCATGTGGAAGATTTTTTTTGTAATAAATAGAGCTGTTCTCTCGAAGTGATAAAGTCTAGATAGGTGTTTCTCAAACTCGGGTGCTAAAGCTGCTGGTCTGGGCCCATACTCTGGCACTGAGGGTCTAGATCGCCCTTGCTACTCACCAGAGGGCTTCAGTTGTTTGCCAGAAGATCTGCTGTCCAGGGTGCTAGGTCAGGGATTGCTGCTCCAGATGGGAAGGTAGACAGAGAAGTGTGGGTGCTTCTTTCACCTCTCAACCACTGTAATACCTTGTACAGGGAGTGCAATTAGTGGTAGGATTCATGGTGTTTATTTGTCTGCCTCCCAATGTCCAGGGCACTGATGTGGACAGGGTAAGGGCTAGTTTATCATGTGCTAGTTTACCACTGCAGTTTCTATATCAGTCAGGGGCCATTTGGCAATGAGTCTTCCTAATTGTAGCAGACATCCCTATATGCCTATCACATATCCATTCTCTCTTTTTTCCCTTAGTAATATCACTGTGCAGCCTGGCAATGTTCTCAGCCAGAGAGCAAAAATGTTGACTTTACAGATTCTCCTCCTGTTAGGAGAAGCCACCTGACATAGTTCTGGCCAATGAGATGTAAGCAGAAGCCATCTGGGACAGATCGTTTTTCTGATAAAAAGTCTGCATGCTCTTTTTGCTCTTCTCTTTTCCCCATCTTGCCTGGCCTATGGGCGTAATGTCTGGAGGCTCAGCAATTCCTTTGTGATGATGAGGACAAGAGCTACATTCTGAGGATGAAAGGGATGCCAGCTCGTCTCCCTTGGGCCACTGTACAAGCCCTGATTAGTCTTCTGAACAACTTCTTGCTATGTAAGAACAATAAGCATCATACTTATTAAGCTGCTCTTTACTGGGTTTTGTCTACACGCTGCCAGACACAGTCCTGACTGATATTCTAGTGATCTTCATGCCTCAGGCAAGTAACCTCTTGTCACTTTAGTTTTAGGGAAACACCATTTCTCATCAGCAAAGATGCTCCATTATATATGATGAACTTTTCTATTTTTGTTCCCACTGGACAACTTTTTCTTTCTTATGTAATTTTAAAAGTCTTGTTTTCCATGAACATTAAACTACCATTTTTACTTAGGTAGAACAATTTTTACTGCCCAGAGGTTAAAATTAATGATACCCCAAAAAAGTATTCCATGGTCTATATTGCTGGGTAAATACCACAGTCACATTGTTCATTTTTTTTTTTTTTCCAAAAAGATTCCATTTCTTAGCCTGTCCATTTCACTCTTCAAAATAATCACTGTTCTCCTGCTGGATCCCTCTTTATCCTTGGCAACTCTGTTATGTCAATTATATAATAGTTTGGCCCTTTTTGGCTTTTGTTTCACTTTGTTTCTTTTCTCTCTCTGCAAAGCAGCCTGCAGAGCAATAAGATAGGGAACATACCTGCTGGGCCTGATTTTCTTCTTGAAAGTAGCTTTGACCAATGGTTAGTGATAAAAGAAGTTGGTTCTCTATAGAAGCCAAAAACCAGGTAAGTGGATTTAACCTCACATTGGCTCAAAGGTGACTAATGGACAGAAAATGGAATCTGTATTTGCTTTGAACATAAACAGGGGCAGCAAGACATGGTAAAAACATCATTATACCTAGAGTGAGGTCACCAAGATTCCACACTGCTTATTCCAACTGTGAATCCTGCAGTCTCTTAGCCTCTCTGGATGGACCTTAGTTATAAAATGAGTGGGCTCCAAGATTTCTTCCAGCTCAAACATCCTGAGCTATTCTCATCGAATAATAAATATTTATTGTGTACCCATGATGGGCCAGGCACTGTACTGGTGGTGGAGATGTGGGGATGAACCATACAGAGAGAAGAAACCAAGGTTTGAGAGTGCAGAAATGGGAGAGAGCAGAAGGAAGAACTGTCATGGGAAAAAATAATACGGGGGGTGGGGGGAAATAGAAACAGTAACTAAAATGTGCCTGGCCATTTTAATGGCCAGGATCATTGCAGCCATCATTAATCTCACCACCCAGGGAACCTCCAAGTATTTTTGTCGACACCGTTCATTCAACACTTATCAGTCAGCTGTCTTAGGAAGTCTCTTTGGGGGCATTTTTCTTGTCTCTCAACTACTTTGAAAGCACTTAGAGGCCAGGTACTTGTGTATGGCTGAATCAAAATACCTTTTGGTATCAAGTATAAAATAAACCAGGCAAGTGCTATGGATCTCCTCAAAAGGCTAGAGGCATAGCAAGGAGTCATATTAATATTTTTGGATCGAATTTAGCTCACTGGAAGGTAGGAAGGTAGGTAGGAGTATTAACTTCAGGCAGGCTAACCACTCATAATCAAGCACAAGCTGGAAGTCATATGCACCCCTTGAGTAGTGCTTAAATTATAGCAAAGAAAAAGGTCAGTGAATGGTTATGATAGAAAACAGCAGTTTTCATTTAATTAGTTCATGATATCTGTTCCGTTCATCACCACAGATCCCTGAAGACTTACCTTTTACTTGCCTTGCCAGGAGGCATTCAAAATAGGTTTTATTTATTTATTTATTTATTTATTTATTTATTTATTTATTTTTGAGGCGGAGTCTCGCTCTGTCACCCAGGCTGGAGTGCAGTTGCGCGATCTCGGCTCACTGCAAGCTCCGCCTCCTGGGTTCCCGCCATTCTCCTGCCTCAGCCTCCCGAGTAGCTGGGACTACAGGCGCCGCCACCACGCCCGGCTAATTTTTTGTATTTTTAGTAGAGACGGGGTTTCACTGTGTTAGCCAGGATGGTCTCGATCTCCTGACCTCGTGATCCGCCCGTCTCGGCCTCCCAAAGTGCTGGGATTACAGGCTTGAGCCACCGCGCCCGGCCAGGTTTTATTTTTTTTTATTTTTATTTTTTATTTTTTATTTTTAAGAAAGGAAGGAAAATAGTCAAAAGGGGAAGGAAAGGAATGAAAGAAGGTAGCATAATGTTCTGTAGATATATTTCAGCAATCTCATAGTCTATCTGTATTTGGTATTTACATTCATAGTGCCCCCTCCTTTTGTGCATCTCCAGAGGCCACGAAGTCTTTTCTATGTCCTCATCTCTGACAGTGTCTATCATAGAGCTGGGCACAAAGCAGATGCCTCTATAGACAGACTGAATTGACAGACAGATGGAACCAATTCTTCTTCCCTGCTCCCCAATTCCAAGTGGGACCAGTGATGTGTGGCAGAATATAGGAAAAAGGAGGATCTCATCAGTATCTTGATATTTCCTGATGCCTGCATACTAAAGACAGAAGAATCAATATGACTTTTCTACTCAAAACCACCTATTTGGCACTCGAGCACTGAGAATAAAAGGCAGGGTCAGGATTCCTGGTCCCAAGGACTTGGACAAATTTATAACCTCTTTGATTCACATAGGTAATAACATCAAATACTTACCTTCTAGATTGTCAACAGCTACTGCCTGACCCAGAACTGTGCTAAGAGAAGCCATCTCTAAAATTGATTTTCTTATTGAGACTTGGTAATATAGGGTGCTCTTGGAATGCGGGAGGGTCGAGGTGGTACTTATCTTTGCCTGTGACACTCAAAGCTAGATATAAATGGGGCTGCCTAACTTCTAGTCTTCGTGAAGGTAGGCTCTGTGGGGGCAGACACTATGTCCTTCTTGTTCATTCCTTAGCCTTGTGAACCGGGGAAACATCTATAGCCTTTTTGTGCCTTAGTTTTATCATCCAGAAAGTAAGGATACTATGAGTACCTATTCACAGGAGTGATGTGAAAATAAATTCAGTTAATGCCTACTTACAAAGTCCTTGGGACAGTGCCTGGCAAGGAGTAAGCCTTCTGTAGTCATTAACCATTGCTTACTAGTATTTTAGGCTTGAAGAGTGTCTGGCATGTAATAGATATCAAAATATTTTTGCTAAATAAATATATGAATGAGGTCTGTCAGTGGTATCTACATTTTTTCTTTCTTTCTCTTCTTTTTTTTTTTTTTTTTTTTTTGAGATGGAGTTTTGGTCTTGTCACCAAGGCTGGAGTGCAATGGCACAATCTAGGCTCACTGCAAGCTCTGCCATCCAGGTTCGAGCAATCCTCCTGCCTCAGCCTCCTGAATAGCCAGAATTACAGGTGCCCACCACTGCACCTGGCTAATTTTTGTATTTTTAGTAGAGACGGGGTTTCACCATGTTGGCCAGGCTGGTCTTGAACTCCTGATCCCTCAGGTGATCTACCCGCATGGGCCTCCCAAAGTGCTGGGATTACAGGCATGAGCCACTGTGCCTGGCTAATATTCTAATTTATGTTTAGCTTGTGCATTCCTTAAATAATTTCTGAAAAAGTATGTATTTCCTTGTATATCTTTAAGTAGATATATAAAATGTTATATCTCAAGTCTAACCAGTTGCACAAGATGCACTTTCTAGTATATTGAATATGTTAACATTGTAAAATAAAACTCTTACATCACTCTTTTGAAATATAACAAATGGAACAGAAATATCACTGTCACCCATTAAAACAAAACATGAGGATGGACTTTATAACATTTTCAAATATTGCTTCATTCTTTTTCCTTTTTGCATTGGAGTTTCCATTCTATCCTATCACAGAAGTTGATACTAAAACAATATATTTTTAGAATTGAACATTTTTATTGATTTTTTAAAACTCCATTACTGTAGGCTCACTAATTAAAAAAAGAAAAAAAAAAAAAAAAACACCTTGTTGGCTTCTGAGTGTGATGGCTCAAACCTGTAATCGCCAGCAGTTTGGGAGGCCGAGGTAGGAGTATTACTTGAGTTCAGCAGTTCAAGAACAGCCTGGGCAACATGGCAGGACCCTGTCTCTAAAATAAATAAAAAACTAAATAAATAAGTCCTTCTATCCGTATCAAATTGGATTGATATCATTATTAAAAATAAAGTGGCGATATGTGTTTAAGTGAATTTTAGGACTCTATTTGGTTCTACTGAGCTTTTTGTCTACATTTATGCCAATAATACACTGTCTGATATGGTTTGGATCTGTATCCTCATCTAAACTCATGTTCACTTGTAATCCCCAATGTTGGAGGTGGAGTCTGGTGGGAGGTGATTGGATCATGGGGATGGATCCTTCATGAATGGGTTTAGCACCATCCCTTTGGTGCTGTTCTCATGATAAGAATTCACATGAGATCTGATTGTTTAAAAGTGTGAGCACCTCCCCCTCTTCCTCCTGCTCTGGCCATGTAAGACAGGCCTGCTTCCCCTTCACCTTCCACCATAATTGTAAGTTTCCTGAGGCCTCCCTAGAAGCAGATGCCACTATGCTTCCTCTAGAGTCTATGGAACCATGAGCCAATTAAACCTCTTCTCTTTATAAATTACTCAGTCTCAGGTATTTCTTTATAGTAGTACAAGAATGGACTAATACACTGTCTTAATTATTGTAGCATTTCACTAAATTATGAAATCTGATGGAGTAAATCTTCCAACCTAATTTTTCTTCAACATAATCTTGACTCTTCTTTTTTCTTATATTTCAATATCAATTTAGAATCAGATTGTTAATTTTTACCGGAAACACAGCTATTGTGATTTTGATTGGAATTATATTTAATTTGTCAGTAAATTTGGGGATAAGTAACATCTTAATGAAATTGAATTTCCTTATCTATTGCCATTAGATAGTTCTCCATTTATTTACATCTTTAATTCCTTTTAGCAAAGTTTTATAGTTTCTAATGTAGTAGTCTTAAACACCTCTCACTAAATTTATTCCTTTTTTTTTTATCGTTTTGAAGGGATTGGAAGAGGTAGTGAAACAAAATACTTAAATTGATACTTATTTTTTTCCAGTGAACCATAAGTTTATATATGCTGAAAAGTTCATTGTACATTGAGCTATTTCTATGATAAGTAATATACAACCGATCAAAATTATTAACCATTTCTGATGGATAATTGTGACATAACGTGTATTTTTTGAAGACACATATTATAGAGAGATGGAGGTGGCTATTAGGGTACTTTGATTAAAATCACTGTCTAATTATCCCTTTTGGTAGTACTTGAGGATTTGCTACACCTCAGAGCAGTATATTTTAGTAAGATATAGAATAGGTGAGAATTGTGCCTTTATTTTGTAAAATGGGAGAGTGGTAAGTGTGAAAGTGGAAAAGGAGAACTTCAACCACAGGAGCATCTCAGATGAATTTTAGGTCACAATCCTAATGGAGTTTGAGGATCTAGCAATTGTTTTATTAAAACTGTCTTGACAGTGTACTCTATGATTAGTCCCTGCATATGCTTAGGGGGTACATGTAAGTGGCCCTGCTTACAAACCACTTCTCTAGAACAGAAATGCAAGTGAATCAGAAGGGTGACATTTGCAAATGTTTTATTTTTTTTTTAAATGAAGTTGAAGTTAATCTATAATGATAGTGGTTTGACCTCCTTTCTGATAAGATTTCTCATGTCATGGAGATCTATGCATAACCTGGAGTTTGTCACTCTAAACCATTAACTTGAATATGCTACTGTTAATGTTCTATTGATACTTGCTATTATTATTAATTTGTGTTTATTAGTTATTAATTATTGAACTGATTATCAATTTTTTAAAAATAGCTGATTTGCCAGAACTTGATTTTTACCCTGGGAATGGATGGTATGCGCGGATATCACATGAACAAGGTCCTCGCATTTTTTTCTCCCAGCTGGCCTTCATTGCCTCCAGTCCCTTTATTTTGTTCTCCCATTAAGAGCTGTGTAATACCAATTTTTGGGGCTACAAATTGGTTTTCTAGCAGATGGAACATCAACCTGAAGAGGTAATGGGTCTTTATTACTCAAACTAGGTCAAATATTCAGGCCTTCTCGGTAAATCACAAGAATTATCTGAGAGTCCCCTTGAGGAAATAGAAATGCATTTCTTAATAGTAATAAGTGGTTAAAAATTAAACAACAACAATAACTTTACTTGATCCTCACTTGGGCCACACCATTATATTAGTTTTTAATCAGCATGGGTGCAAAATGGATTGTGGTTCACTGGGTTCTGAATATATAACGACAAACACTATCATTCTTGTTTCATAAAGTGAAGGTAATCCTAAGGAGTATAACTAAAGTAAATGTTCAGAAACTAGATGTAGTTTCTTAAGTAGTCTATTCTTATTTCTAAGTCCACACATCAATAGTTTGACTTCCATTTGGGTGACACATAGTGCCAGTTCCCAAAAAAGGACATTTTAAAAATCATGGCATGACACGGTCACAACTAGAAAGATACAGCAGGATTAGTATCTGCGATGAACAGGGAGGTGCAAGGGATGGTTTCTGGAGGCCTGGCCTGAACTCCATCTGTTATTTATTATGTGTGTCACCTGTTGGGGAAATATAATTAAGAACAAACTCTCTTCCTTTCCCCCAAAACCTCTCCATGAAGGTGAAAGAGGAAGAAAATGGTTTCATTGTTGAATAAGTACTAAACAAGAATATGATGTGCATCACAGATCGCCTACTAAGAGATTGCAAAGACAAAAGGAAATCTCACCTTTTTAAAAAGCCAAACAGATGCAACCCATTCCATACATGTTCTTAAGATAAACAACAACTAGTCCTCTAGTAAGAGGACTTGACAGCACCGTTTGTCACAAACAGTTCAACCTGAATTCACTTGGTAATTAGGGTGACCATCTGTTTTAGCTAATTGGCTTTATCTCAGAGAAAAATAAACTCTTATCTTTATGACATGAGGCAGTTTTGCAGCTTGGAGGAAAGAACCTGATGAAGTTAGGTTCCTACCCCTGCCACAGAACTGGTTGCTGAGGATGCTTTTTTCCTTGATTACATTTCAAAGAGATAGTTCCCAGGTCCTTGAGAAAGACACTCCTCCGTTATAAAGCTGGCAAGAGGCGTATTTAACTTTGAAAAAGATTTACATACATTTCAAAGAGGCGGAAAAATAATTTACAAGTTTTCTAAAGCAAGAAAAAGGATGAGGGAGAGGTCTCTTTTCTATTTTCAACAGAGATAATTATTTACTTTTTCTTCTTTGATTTGTGCTTACCCTTACACATCTTAGGAAACCACTCAATCTTCTTGAATCTTTTTTCTCATCCGTGAAAGGGGAGTAATAACACTCTTAATTATTTCACGTCACACAGGGTCTAAGAAAAGTGTGCAAAACTCACTTGTCATTTTAGATGCTGACATTACTAGAAATGAGATATCTTTACTGGTTAGTACATGAAACTAATATTTAAGTAGAATCTAACATTTAAGTGGAAACTTAACATTTTTAAAAGAGTCTGTCTCTACAAGGCCAAGATTCTTTTCGCAACAAAAATGTGTCAGCTCTACATTTATCGGTTGAATATTTACTCTCTCTCATGTCTTACCCATAAGAACCAGTTTTCTGTAAATGTTGTGTACCAGTTCTCTTGTTATCAGTGTGTTCTTGTTCCATTATAGTGTTAACAATAAATGTTAGGAACTGGGCATGGTGGTGCATGCCTGTAATTCCGGCTAGTTGGGAGGCTGAGTCAAGAGGATTGCTTCAGCACAGAAGTTTGAGGCTTAGATTTGCTATATATCAGTCCGGTGAATTACCACTGCACAGTGGCATTCTAGTCTGGGCATCATAGCAAGACATTGTCTCAAAAAAAAAAAAAAAAAAAAAAAAGGTCACGGTAAATTCAAGCTGTTCTAACGTACTAATTCACCAGATATACTTATATTTTTTGGAAATTTTACTTTTACAAAGACATGTCCTAAATAATTATTTTGGTTTAAAAAATTCTGCAAGATACATTTTAATACAAAAAATCAATATAAGTACAAGAAATTAATTTAGATACGATGAAAAACAAGCACAGAAACATTTTTTCTTGGGAAATGCTTTTTAAAAACATTAAAAAGAAAAAAAAAAATGATGCCATTGCTTGAATTCAGAGGTACTTCGATTTGACAGATTTGACATATCATGAGATGAAGTACAAGCAAAGCAAAAATAACTAAAAATAGCTCCATGATAATGCTAAGAATTAAATTGAAGATTGAAAAACTCAAAAATCTGAAGCATGCTACATGATTTTACCAGCTCTCTCAAATAAAGCCGGGCTTAGTAAATGCTCCGGTGACTGAAACAACACTAAGATTGTGCTTTGTTCTTCAGACATGGAATTCATCACCTTCTTGGTGATGAATCATTCATAAGGCCCTAATTATATAAACAATATGTCAAATCAAAGTTATCCTCCTCCATTTGCATGAGGATTTCTGTACTTAGAATTGAGTCCTGCCACATTCTTGTAATGGTGCGTCCATATGGATAGCAGGTATACACACCAATAAATAATGTGGCTAGTATGATTCTGGAAATTACAATACCAGTTAGAAATTATTCAGAATGGAATAAAATATTTAAAAGCCCTGCTATAAATCTTAGCCTGGAAATAAATTTTCATGAGACCAGTGATTAACCCAACAGCAAAACGGAATTTGTATCAACCATTCATTAATCCCATTTCCCTTCTCCCAATACCATTAATTAAGTGTCTGCTCAATTCCCATTCCTGTGCTACACTTGTGTCGCTTACCCAATTACAGCTAATTTTCTTGCACACAACAGGAGTGGTAATAGCCTCTAACAGTTGTTGAAATGTGGTTCCTAGCGTTTACTGCAGTGTGTCATCCTTAAATATTCTCTAACATGTTTTCTAGTTCTGTTTCTAAAATCGAGTTTGTGTGGGGAGGACTGAGTTGAATACAGTAAGTGGGTGGTTTCCTTCCTTTCAGGTCCTCGGAGACCCTTATCTGATTTAAGTTTTGCCTCAGGAGAAAGCTGTACCACTGAGATTGCTAAAAATAACTGTTCTCCTGTCTTTCTGTTTTGCCTATGATTCTCTGGGAGAAAAAAAGCTTTGGAAAATAAACTTTTGAAGGCGTGTTTTATAAATTATCTGATCACTTCTTCAGAGTTCAATAGAAACGGTCAATTTTAAAATTAAAGCCTCTGTAACAAGATGTTCTTTTCTCTCTTCTCCTTTCCCTTTTTAAAACACAGTTTACAAAAAAGGAGATGGTGAAGGCTGAAAATATTAAATATAAACTCTTTGCCTTATTTTAGTCGTTCCTAAAGTGATGGGTGTAATTTCAGTCTGTGTATTCTAAAAGTAAGTTTCCCATGGACGTCTGTATTATTATTTGAGAGAAAGTAATATTTTGTTTTCTGATGGTTCCTCACTTGTCAGTGGCTCCTAATGATTTACTTGATTTAAGTACTTTGTGTCTTCCCTCTGACACTCCCCATACTTTTCTTTCCTCACCCCAGGTAATTGATGATCTGTAAATAAACACTTCAACTCATTAGAGAAGCTCACTATTTAAAATAAGCCTGCAGAGAATCCTTTTGTTAAGCAAATAAGCCTTTTATAATCACCTCTGTTTCTTCTGCACAGATTTTTAGTCTATCAGCTTTTTCTTAAAGCAGAAAGTGTTTTATCTTTTCTAAGCAAGTGAAAGATTCCCTTGATATGTAGCTGGGCTCTAGAGGGGAGAACAGGAAAGAAACTCGGGTTTATGATTAGTGATGGGGTTAAGTGCGATAGTAACAACTCGATTTAGCGGCATTGCCTTAAGCGTGCTCCTGCACACTGTAATCCAGTCATCTGTGGGGTTTGGCCTTCATGTAACACCATTTCTTTCTTTTTGTCTACATACCTGGCCTTTTGCCTCTTCCCATTCCCCTGTAATTGGAAATGGCATCTATTTGGGGTTGTTGTCACCACCTTTACCGTATCTATTCAAAAATTAATCTACAAACATGAATAGTTCAAAGAAAACCTATGCAATTCCAATCAACTCAAATATCCAGTTGTTTCTAACATGAAATTCAAGGGACTACTTCAAAGCCACTTGGAGAGCAGCTTTCTTCCCATCAAAGAATGGGTAGTAGGTACCCACTGTTCACCGCTGACATGCGGAGAGTGCTGACAGTGCAGCCCTGAATAAACACAACCCCTTGCCCTCTCGCAGCTTGTATTTTAAAGGTTGCAGAATAATCTTGTTTTTGTCAAACCTGGCAATAGTATTTTGTAAATTAATTTTTACATGATTTAAAAAATGGACTCATCAAAATGAGCTGGCACATATAAGCTCATTATATTTTTACATTTTAGCGAAAACATTGTGTCTTTCGTCTACATCATGATAGTTTGTGTTTTTTGAAAAAAAAATCTCTATTACGGTCTTCATAGTGTTTCTAATTTCTAAAATCATTTTGGCCTGTAGATACTTACAAAAAAAAGATGCTCTCTAAATATAAGGAACATAAGATTGTGTAACTGCTTTCATAAATGAAAAACTTACATTTACCATTGTCATCTGAGAGGAAATAATGGTTTAATTAGTTTTTAGATAAAAAGATTTTTGCAATCAGACTGTGTTTGTAATGGCATTTATAAAACAATTTCCCCCTACAGTAGCATTGTAATTAAGACTTTCAATGAAATTGTCAGAGGAGAAGAGTGCATTTTTCCCCTGTGGTCGGCTGTTATGCTTGCCCCTCGGGGCCTGCTGCTCTCCTGCATCAGGCTTGCACTAATGCCCACTAATGCCCTGTAATTGTGTTTCACTTCCTCTAATTAAACTGACAGGGAACTGGAATTGCTGTCACTTACCTTAATGATAGGGAAAGTAATGGGATTAGAATGTGGCAATTCTTGCACAGAACACTTAACATCCCAAACAAATACCCGCTTACCAGGAAGAATGCATTTCAGGGAAGACCTAAGGACTTCTGGGGTTCTGGTTCCACCTCTTTGGCAATGGAATATGTGAGTTAGAAAGGTCACAAAGAATATCTTCTTCATAGGCGCACGCCTCTGAACATCAGCTCCTGAAGATTTTAATGGATATTACAGGAGAAAAACATTTCTGAGGCTCAGTAAAAGTTGGAAAAGTAGGATTAATCAAATTAAACAGATTTCTTTTATTTGTCACTGTCAATGCCTTGATACTTGCATTGATTTTTTTTCTTAAAAGTGTGCTGTCGTGGTGGTGTGTGTGTATGCATGCATTTGTGTGTATAAAGTATTTCACAGACACATTTGCATATCCAATAACTTTTTTTAGGGGCAAATTCAAGGCCTGGTATCCTACAGATCATCTTTTGAGATTTGCAGATCTAGCCCATGAAGACTGTCACATGGTTATTTAGTTATAGGCTCTCCACCCTGGTGGTATTGAGAAAGTGACAACATGCTAACAGCCCTCACTCTCGGCGCCTCGTCGGCCTCGGCTTCCACTCTGGTGACACTTGAGGAGCCCTTCAGCCTGCCACGGCACTGTGGGAGCCCCTCTGTGGGCTGGCCGAGGCTGGAGCCGGCTCCCTGTGCTTGCGAAGAGGTGTGGAGAGAGAAGCTGCAGGCGGGAACCAGGGCTGCGAGTGGCTCTCGCAGGTCAGCGCGATTTCAGGGTGGGCGTGGGCACACTGACCCGCCGGCGGGCGCCACCGCCCGAGCAGTGATGGGCTTAGCACCCCGGCCAGCAGCTCCAGAGGGTGCGCCGGGTCCCCCAGCAGTGCCGGCCTGCCAGCGCTGCCCTCGAATTCTCGCCGGGCCTCAGCTGCCTCCCCGCAGGGCAGGGCTCTAGACTTGCAACCCGCCATGCCCCAAACCCCCTCGACCGCCCTGCAGTGGGCTCTCTTGTGGCCAGAGCCTCGCCTACGAGCACCAGCCCCTGCTGCGCAGGCCTGGTCCCATCAACCACCCAAGGGCTGAGAAGTGCAGGTGCAGGACGCCTGACTGGTGGGTAGCTCTAACTGCAGCCCTGGTGCGGGATCCACTAGGTGAAGTCAGCTGGGCTTCTAGGGTCTTGTAGGGACTTGGAGAACCTTTATGTCTAGCTAAGAGACTGTAAATACACCAATCAGCACCCTGTGTCTAGCTCAGGGATTGTAAATGCATCAATCAGCACACTGTCAAAATGGACCAATCAGCTTTCTGTAAAATGGACCAATCAGCTCTCTGTAAAATAGACCAATTAGCTCTCTGTAAAATGGACCAATCAGCAGGATGTGGGTGGGGTCAGATAAGGGAATAAAAGCAGGCTGGCGGAGCAAGCGGTTGGAAGCTGCTTGTGTCATCATGCACCCTTTGGAATATTTGCTTTTTTTGTTCTTTGCAATAAATTTTGGTATTGTTCATTCTTTGGGTCCTTGCTGAATTTGTGAGCTGGGTTACTTACCGTGAAGGTCTGCAGCTTCACTCCTGAGGTCAAGACCAGGAAGCCATCAGAAGGAAGAAGCTTTAGACACATGTGAACATCGAAGGAACAAACTCCGGATCCACCGTATTTAAGAGCTGTAACAGTCATCTCGAGGGTGCACGGCTTCGTTCTTGAAGTCAGTGAGACAAAGAACCCACCCATGCCAGACACAGTAGTGGCTGTGGACCCATAAGCTATTGGATCAGCCTTTCTAAAATACATCTTTAATTACTTTTCATTGTTTCTTTCTTCTTTCTCCACTACTGTTGGTGCAGTGTGTCAAATCTCTTAGCCATACTGCTGTGAACACCAAATATCTGAGACAGGTCTCAGTTAATTTAACAAGTTTATTTTGCCGGGATTGAGGATGCATAGCTTATGACACAGTTTTAGGCGGTCCTGCTGATATGTACTCAGGGTGGTGGGGACACAATTTAATTTTATACATTTTAGGGAGACATGCGACATCAATCGATATATGACAGATGAACATCGGTTCCATTGATTCCATCCAGAAAAGTGGTACAACTGGAAGTTGGGTGGGGGAGGGGAGGGGAGGTGGGGCGGAGTCGGGTCCTTGTCACAGATTGGTGAGAGACAAATGGTTGCATTTTTTCTGAGTTTCTGATTAGCCATTTGAAAGGGAGCAACCAGATACATAGCTATCTGAAAGAGCAGGGGATGACTTTGAATGGAATGGGAGGCAGGTTTGCTCTAAGCAGTTCCCAGCTTGACTTTTCCCTTTGAGGTACTGGGGCCCAAAGTTTTATTTTAATTTCACATTTCATAGAAAAATGAAAAAAAAAATACTTCATTGTTACCCTGTTTTTCCCTTCTATTCTGGGTGCTGCTGAGCTGGAGTATACAATGTGGTGGTGTGAAGAGTGCACAGCGTCACCCAGGTTTGAGACCTCTGACTGACTAGTCTTGCAAGCACAGGCACTTTTCTTAAGGCCTGTGAAGCTCCGTTTATGCATTGATAAAAAGAAGCTTTAGGGTTTTGAGTTATTGTGGAGGTTGGAGAAGTTGGAGGAAACAAATAGAAGTCTTCTGGCCCTTAGCACACGTTCATTTAATGATAGCAGTTATTACGTTAAGATTTTAAAATCTTTTATTAGTTTTTTCTTTATTTTTTTATTTTATTTTATTTTTTTGGGGGGCCATCGGCTACACTACGACGAGTATCTAGATGCAAATTGAAAAATTGGTTGAGCATTCAGCTCTTTATAAATAGCTTTATGCTTGGTAAAAACCAGCATTATGATTAACTTTTTAAAATAACTTTTATATCCTGCTTGTAATGGTGCAGATAAAAAGTTTAAAGATGTTGAGATAATACAGTTTTAAAAAAAGAGATAAGTATTAAATATCAGCTCTGTTAACTAGTAGGGATTACATTCTCTTCTTTCCTGTGGTGGTTTTTTGTTTTGTTGGTTTGTTTTTATTACTCAACTGAGTAGGATATCAGAAATGGTAGCATCTGCTCCATTCAGAGTCATAGGAACTTGTTAATTTCACATGTGATTGTGTTTAGATGTGACTTTTAGCAGTTGAGTTCCAAGATATTTATCAGTTTGCTCAGACTGTTATCATAATTTAGAAATCCACGTTACCAAATAAATGCATGCAAAAATTGACTTCTGAAAGCTTGACACATTCATAGAAAGATATTCCTGTGGCAGATATCACACAATATCAATTTAGAATATGAACCTCAGAGGCCATATCAATGTCATAGACTGTTTTGGCATATATTTGCATTTAAGTTCTGAATTTCTCCCGTCCTGTCTGTGTGATCTTTACAATTTTTAGACTTTCAGCATCTGCAAAGAGAGATTATAAAATATTACCCAAGTTATGGGTTGCGCTGAGGATTAAAATGAAATAAGGCTTTGAAAAGTATTTCATAGACTGGGAAATGTTTTCTACATTTTAGCTGGTTAGATTTTAAATTATTAGTTGTAATAGGGTGCATGTAGAGGACAGAAATTATCTCACGCTGTAAAGTTAATTCCCATCGTATAATCTCCTTTCTATAAATTTTCATATGAACGTGCTAAATTTGGAGAATTGAATGCACAATACACAGATTCTATTTTTGTTTTTAACCATTTTTGCTTCAGTTTAGAAAGCGGCCAATGTGGGTGCAAAACATAAATCTTAACACAAAGGCCTGTGAAAAGTATCCGATTAGCCTGATTGATCTATTTTGTGCACAGATTTATTCTTAAGGCACTTATGTGACACAGATGTTCTGGGAGATGTCACATTTTCCTTTTGTGACACCAAACTCCAAATTTAGGGGCATATTCTAAATATCTCTGTTTTTAGCAGCCTGCTTTCAATGACTGATAGGTTTGCCATTTTTAGCAAAAAAAGAAAAAGAAAAAAAGAAAAAAGAAAATGAAAAAAGTGTATGTGTATATATGTGTGTGTATATATGTACGTGTGTGTGTGTGTGTGTGTATATATATATGTATGGCACGCTAGACTAGTGGTTAGGAATGAGAAAAGATGGGAGGAGAACTGGTGAAGTTTGGAGCTGTCAGGTCAGCTGGGTGACTGTGCTCCAGGATATTGTAGTACATTTTTCTTGAACCCTATGTCTAAAGCTATAGGATTAGTCAGCTCAGAGCAATACGTTGAAGAAAAGGCTCATAAAGTTTGTTTTCACTATATAGAGCTTTTTAAGTTTCCTACAACCCCCATTCTCAAGCTTCCAAAGAGGAGTGAGAGGTGCCCGGGAAGATAAACCCATCATCTTATTCTTATCTTTTTATACCTATGCAAGTTATAGTGAACTAAGATATTAGACATTTTAGGTTATTTTGCCAGAAGGGATATATTTCTCCCCCCCACCATTTTCAAATATCTAAACATTTAGTAAGGACACTTAAAAATAAGGCAGGGACTTCTTAAAGAGATAAATTTCTCGAGGGGGCGGAGCAAGATGGCCGAATAGGAGCAGCTCCAGTCTTCAACTCCCAGCGCCAGCGACACAGAAGACCGGTGATTTCGGCATTTTCAACTGAGGTACTGGGTTCATCTCACTGGGGAGTGCCGGACGATCCGTACTGGTCAGCTGCTGCAGCCCGACCAGCGAGAGCTGAAGCAGGGCGAGGCATTGCCTCACCTGAGAAGCGCAAGGGGGAAGGGAATCCCTTTTCCTAGCCAGGGGAACTGAGACACACAACACCTGGAGAATCGGGTAACTCCCACCCCAATACTGCGCTTTGAGCAAACAGGCACACCAGGAGATCATATCCCACACCTGGCCGGGAGGGTCCCACACCCACGGAGCCTCCCTCATTGCTAGCACAGCAGTCTGTGATCTACCGGCAAGGCAGCAGCGAGGCTGGGGGAGGGGCGCCCGCCATTGCTGAGGCTTAAGTAGGTAAACAAAGCTGCTGGGAAGCTCGAACTGGGTGGAGCTCACAGCAGCTCAAGGAAACCTGCCTGTCTCTGTAGACTCCACCTCTGGGGGCAGGGCACAGAAAACAATAACAAAGCAGCAGACACCTCTGCAGACGCAAACGACTCTGTCTGACAGCTTTGAAGAGAGCAGTGGATCTCCCAACACGGAGGTTGAGATCTGAGAAGGGACAGACTCCCTGCTCAAG
>NC_037681.1:101564124-101746022 GCF_003255815.1 Theropithecus gelada
ATGGAGAGTAGATTTAAAACTGAGTCATAGAAAAAAATGGTTTGAGTGTGTGTGGGAATGGTAATGTGTGTTTGTGAGAGAGGGAGGAGAGAGAAATACTTCTGTCGTTCTAGTTTTACCAGGTCTTAAATATAACATTTAACAGGATAGAATTTTTGTGTAGATTTCCTGGCATCTACCAGTGGGATTCAGACAAATTATACTGATTGGAAACCTGTTCCATCGTTTGACAGATGTGGCTTCAATCCTTACCACCTTATTCACTAACTATGGATCCAATCCTTTTTGAGCCTTAATTTTTACTTCTGTAAAACTGAAGTTATTATATGATTCAATTTATAATTCAAAGTCACTCTCTAAGGTCCATTCATCTTCTTTTCAGGCCAAACAGGTAAGCTAAAGAAAAATGTGATAATAATTAAGACCACTGCATCTTTCAGAGTTTCAATGGTGATATTAATGTCTTATTTTTCCAGGGTTGTACTGTTGCACATGATTTGCTACTATGAAATGGAGGGGAAGTTTCTAGGGTTCTGACCTGGTATTTTTCCTTCTCTATTATGCCCTGCACCTATGAAATGCTATTGCATAGCCTATGTGTGAGCCTATTTCAGTGAACCCATGTGGGAATTCAGTCAGTGTTAGGGTATGTTTATTCTAATTGTACATGAAGAAGCTGGGCGGGGGGGTGCAGCACGGTGGCTCATGCCTGTAATCCCACCAATTTGGGAGGCTGAGGCAGGTGGATCACTCGAGCTCAGGAGTTCAAGACCAGTCTGGCCAACATGGTGAAACCCTGTCTTTACTAAAAATACAAAAATTAGACAGGCTTGGTGGTGCATGCATGTAGTCCCAGCTACTCGGATGGCTGAGGCAAGAGAATCCCTTGAACCTGGGAGGCAGAGTTTGCAGTGAGCCAAGATCATGCCACTGCACTCCAGCCTGGGTGACAGAGTGAAACTCCATCCAAAAAGAAAGAAAGGAAAGGGAAAGGGAAGGGAAAGGGAAAGGAAAGGGAAAGGAAGAAAGGAAGAAAGGAAGAAAGGAAGGAAGGAAGGAAGGAAGGAAGGAAGGAAGGAAGGAAGGAAAAAGAAAGAAAGAAAGAAAGAAAGAAAGAAAGAAAGAAAGAAAGAAAGAAAGAAAGAAAGAAAGAAAGAAAGAAAGAAAGAAAGGAAAAAAGAAAAGAAAAGAAGAAAAGAAAAGAAAAGAAAAGAAAGAAAGAAAGAAAGAAAGAAAGAAAGAAAAAGAAAGAAAGAAAGAAAGAAAGAAAAAGACAGACAGACAGATGGGGGGGGACAAAAAAGTCACAGGGTGGGTCTGCAGAATTACTGCACCCATAAAGATAGCTTTAGGTTACATCTCCATTGTTTACCAGATCCTCATGAGCCTCCACTCAGACTAGGGGAGCCCGGTGCTATTTTAATAGCTCTATAATATCTCCGTAATTAGTATTAACTAAGAGGCCATGCGTAGTAATTTCTGAAATATTTGGTAATTTCTTTCTGGTCTGTGCTCAGATATCCTGTTTAAGACACAAGTCCCTTTGGAGAAACTTTGGAGGAAGATTTATGTATATAAATACGGCAGGATCCTTCCTCAGGGGTCCTTCCCCAGCTTCATCTTCATTCAGGGGATGCCAGTCTGAAATGGATCAGCTCTGGGTGACACTCCATTGTAGAATTCAAGTTTTTTCTCTATACATTATATCTAAATATTTTCAGATCTTAAAGATCAAGAAATACATTGGTAAGATGCCTGTGTATTTTATTCTTAGTGACACCATGATATGTTAGCCAACACAAAATAACTTTAAAGGTGATGATTACTGAGGCCCTGCTCTAACCTTACAGTTATTGTCCTTACCTTATATCTGATAATTAAGCAGGCACACATCTCTGCCAGTCTGGGATTCCATTAACCCCACTGAAATCAGAAAATCCATGTCAATATCAGCAGCTTCCACTATCATTCCAGCATACAGAGGAAATCCCTTACTGAGCAATTCAAGCATTTGTTTCCCAAATTAAAGCACTTTTGGATGTCTTAGCAAAATAAATATCATTTTAGCCCTATTAGGAGATATTTTGGAGAAAAGAAAAGAAGGTGGGAAGGTTGCTGCAAGAAAAATCAACTCCAATATTTCTGTCACCTTAAATTTTGGGATTTATTTCTTTCACCAGGGAAGTTCTGGGATGTAAATTTCATTAACTTTAAATCACCTTTGACTTTAGGGTTTTTTCAACCAATAAAGTAAATTGCTAGAACAACTTCTAACTGTTCAGGCTAATGTATTGAACCATCATCTCTAAGTAAGTACGTGAATGCATCAACATAGCTTCAAACCAACATTATTCCTGTCCTCTTTGACCTATGGATTTTAGAATTAATTTCTACATATATGCCATATGTTTTCCTCATATCACTTAGCAAGAGCCTGTAATTCTCTCATCATGTGAACTATCGTCTCCTGGGTTAGACTTTGCCCTTTTACTCCTAGGATGATGATGAGCTCTCTAGTTTTTAGTCTAAAGACAATAAGGAGTAGTTATGAAGAGATTTGGCATCTACATTTGAGACAATGGCCAAAGATGTGATAATTACATGTCTTTAAACAGGAAAGGCTAGTATTTTCAGACAGAAAAGGAGGAGTGAATTTCTCTGGAAAGAGAGACTCAGTGGGATTTGGGGATTGAAGGTTATCATGCCCCCTAAGTGCAACTAAATTCCTCTACCCCAAAAGTTAGTTCTCATTCCTTGCCATTCAATGCTTGAAATTAAACATAAGAGGCTTGACAAAGACGTAAAGTCTCAACTTACATTGCAGCATCAAACTTAGTATTTATTTTAAACTTATTAATCCTGAGTCTATTAAAAGAATTATTTTGGGGGGTCCATCATAGACTATACCCAGTTCTGTATCTTGGACTGAGAGTTTAGTGCCCTCAGCCTGTAATTTCCTTCTCTAAACTCTTCAGTGCAGTAAGAAATAGCCAGCCAATTGCATGATTCTTATTGTAACCATTACGACCATAATGGTCAAGTTCATTAGCACTTGGTTTCCAAATGCCTTATGTACTTTATTCCGAGCGACCACTGATAATTTAAGTACTTTCCATGGATTATCAGAATCCCATTTACCAATATAAATGAGCTAACCTCAGCTTAATCAGGTAAGATAACCAATTCTATTTTTTAATATCTTAGAGACAATTAACTGGAACCATTCCTGTTTTAGTCTAGATCCAATCAGGAAAACATATCCATTCTGGTTATTACAAAGAGAGTATCTTTTATATTAACAATGTTTTACAATTATGTTGGAAGGACTGGAGGAGCAAAATAAGAAGGCGTGTTAGAAGATGAGAAAGAAAGAAATATCTGTGTGTGTCACTCAGTTCAAGTGGTAAATTCCCTGGGCTGTTACCCATAAGACTGCCTTATTTATTTTTGGAAGTGCTATAGTTCCTGGACTTGGAAGAGTCCCTGAAGAGCTGCTGATGAGCTCAGGGTTTCTGGAGTTTGCAATCACTTTGCCCCTCCTCCTGTAATGGGGTGAGATACTTTGTGGGAGCCAGGAAGAGAGACCTTCTCCCTTCCTCCTGCCTTCTAATCTCCTACCAGTGCTTCCCACTGGCCAAATTTAAACACATATATAAGAGTTATATTAATATGGGAAATGTGGGGTTAATATTTTCTATTACTCCAGTCCAGCAGTTCAGAGCAGAGGGTAAAAGTTATGGGTATGGGTTTGTGATGTTTGATATTGAGTGTCAACTTAATGGGATTGAAGAATGCAAAGTATCGTTCCTGGGTGTGTCTGTGAGGGTGCTGTCAAAGATTAACCTTTGAGTCGGTGCACTTGGAAAGGCAAACCCACCCTCATTCTGGGTGGGCACAATCTAATCAGCTGCCAGCTTGGCCAGAATAAAAGCAGGCAGAAGAATGTGGAAAGACTAGACTGGCTAAGTCTTCTGGCCTCCATCTTTCTTCTGTTCTGGATGCTTCTTGCCCTCAAACATCAGACTCCAAGTTCTTCAGCTTTTGGACTCCTGGACATACACCAGTGATTTGCCAGGGGCTCTTGGGCCTTCAGCCACAGACTGAAGGCTGCACTGTTGGCTTCCCTACTTTTGAGTGTTTGGGACTTGGGACTGGCTTCTTGACTCCTTAGCTTGCAGAAGGCCTATTATGGGACTTCACATTTTGATCATGTGAGTCAATTCACCTAGCAAAGTCCCCTTCCTATATTCATCTATCCTAATAGTTCTGCCCCTTTAGAGAACCCTGAGTAATACAGTGTTTGAGCAACAATCATTGAATACTGACAAATTGGAACCGTAAGTATATGATTTACCATATTAGACTTTATTGTAAGATTCATATTGTAAAGTAAAATCTCTGGATATGATTTTTTTTTTTTTTTTAGATGGAGTCTCACTCTTGCTGCTCAGGCTGGGTACAATGGCGTGGTCTTGGCTCACTGCAACCTCCGCCTCCCAGGCTCAAGCAATTCTCATGCCTCAGCTTTCCAAGTAGCTGGGATTACAGGCATGAGTCATCACGCCCAGCTCATTTTGTATTTTTTGTAGAGATGGGGTTTCGTCATGTTGGCTAGACTGGTCTCAAACCCCTGGCCTCAGGTGATCCACCGCCTTGTCCTCCCAAAGTGTTGGGATTACAGACATGAGCCACTGCGCCCGGACTGGACATGATTTTTATTTGACATACTAATTAAGACTACCAGCTCTCCGTGAGACAGGGTTCAAATTCTGACTACCATATAGATCTAGTTTTAGGACTTTCAACTTGATATTTCTCCTTTAAGGGGCTCTTAGTTTTTCTATTTTTGAAATGGGGAATATATGCCTTATTAAGTGCTGTATATTAAATGTGTCAACAGCCATGGCACATAATAGTCCTCTACTAATATTTATGCTGATGGTGGTGATGATGGCAATGTCAACGAAGATAGCAGCATTGGTAGTGATGATGCTGAAAGCTGATACTGATGACTTTTTTCTATAGTGAAAGAATTCATTATTTTCCTCTTATTTTCAAAGTAATCAGATTCTCCAAATTTTAATAATTACTACTAAGGGTAATAAGGGACTACTGACAGTTTTGAGAAGGCAAGTGACATAAAGTAGCTTTGGGATTATTAAGCTAATCCTGGCATTACAGAGGGATGTTGAGTGGAGGTTATTTATTTATTTATTTATTTTTGAGACACAGTCTCATTCTTGTTGCCCAGGCTGAAATGCAATGGCGTGGTCTTGGCTCACTGCCATGGTCTCGGCTCACTGCCACCTCTGCCTCCTGGGTTCAAGTGATTCTCCTGCCTCACAGCCTCTCGAGGACCTGGGACTACAGGCATGTGCCACCATGCCCAGTTTGTATTTATTTATTTATTTATTTTTAGTAGAAACGGGTTTCACCAAGTTGGCCAGGATGGTCTCGATTGCTTGACCTCATGATGCAACTCCCTCAGCCACTCAAAGTGCTGGGATTACAGGCATGAGCCACCATATCCTGCCAAGTGGAGGTTAAAGAGAATGATACAAGACAGTTACCAATCATTTATTGACAATTCTTTGCTAGGTATTAAACAAGTTATGAAGTTTTAAATTAAGAAAGTTTTGATACAAGATATTCCCTACTCTGAAGAAGCTATCTAATTGGTATGTGATTGAGGTTATTCACATGTGACGATATTTTTGAAATACAAGCAACAGATCTTGGTTCCTCGGTGTGGAAAATGGGAGGAAGTGGACATTAAGTAGATCCTTTAACAGACAGAGTAAAAGGAGTGAATATCCAGTAGGAAGATAGAGTGTCAATTTTTATTTCCTCCCTCCATTCTTTTCTGAAAAGAGAATTTTTTTTGCTATTTACAATATAAGAAAATTTATTTCATATTTTAATTTTTCTAATTGAAAACAATCTACCTACTTATTCCAGTTTTATAAAGTAAATATTTAAAGTCCATTTTTCTACTTTTTGACTCTTCCCCCTCTACAAATTTTTAACCTTCACAGATATTCTCTATGTTAGTATAATTCAGTCTAATGCAGGAGAATAACTCTACCATATAACTACTGGTACAATTGTCCCAATCAAGGCTGGGATTGATGCCTAGCAGCGACAACAAAGATGGCAATTATCCAAGCTCTATTATTGTGAGCAGCATCACTTACTCTCTTTGAAGATAGAGTGCAAACCATAAAGATGATGCGTTCCAGATATGAACTTTCTCAAGAACTATAAAGATTCCACCTCTAATAACCCAAAGTGTCAGAAATAGAAGGAATGCCCTTGGCAGAGAATATGCTGTGTTTGTTTCGATCCAGACACCTACTGCTACTTTGGTATCCTTCATTGGATTTTTATTTAATTTGGCTCTTAAAACATCCTTTGAAGGAGTGTTTGCTCAGCTCAGGGATCCTCCTAGCAGTAATGCCTGATCACTAGCAGGCTTTTTATTGGCTCCTTATGACAGTGCAGGTCCCTAAACTTGTCTGTTTCCATTTGTAAGTCAATCTCTACTTCGGTAACAGCCAACAGGTAACTTTTTTCTTTTTCCCACACAGACCCTATGGGAAAAAAAGGAAGCTGTAACATTGTTAGCACTTTAAAAATAGAGTAGTCAGGCGGAAATAATAATAATAATAATAATAACACTATGTTACTTAGTGTCTTTTTCCTTGACAAAAGCCAAGTGGGAAATTCTGCTCTGATTGAAATCATTTAGGTAAACAACAATAACAGAAACAAAATTGTATAATACACATGCATACACAAACGCAATCACAAAAACACAATGTAGACAAATATATACAACTTAATCATCAAGTATCTTGACAATGGAGGAAATCTTTGTGTCTATGTCAGCCGTGAATACTTTATAACACCCTACCTTAAAAATATGTGTGAATGTGTGTGTGTGTAATATTGGGTATAGTCTAACTTCTTAAAGTTAAAAATATAAAAACCTTTCTATATATTGTGGATCCTTCTATTCATGATTTTCTACATGGCTCTCTCCTGATTTCTTTTAAACAAAAGATAACTGTTCGTCATACCCTTAATGGCTTCCAAATCACTGAAGAGAAAACTATTTAAGTCAGTTGATCAATTTCCTAAAAAAAAAATTAAAACAAATTTTATCTCATATTGTAGTAGGCATGAATCCTGAGGCATAAGGTACCATAATTTTTCCCACTCTTACCTTGGTACAAGTATAAAGCCATTAAAAAACTTCACGGTTTTACCATCCTAGGAATCTTTAAGAAATGGAAACGCAAAATTCTGATACTTCTGGGAAGTTGGCCTATGTGTCCATCATTGGACTAGGCTCTGAGAATGCAGTGAGAAGGCGAAGGACTTATTTCGTTTCTGCTGGCGTGTAAAAGTGCTACACTAGTAAATGCTCAACAATCAACTGTCTGGAAAAAACAAAAATGCAGTTTTTTGTGTTTTTTCATTTCCCTTGTGCAAATATTCCTATTACGGCCGATTTCAAACCACCACATGGCATCAGTGAATGCAAAAATGGAGATGAGAAGCACACAACTGGCTCTTCTACGTCATTAGGAGTCAGTCCAAGCACACCACTGAAACTTCTTCAGAAAGAGACTAAGCTATGTTGAATGTCATAATTTGAAGGACAAAACATCTTTTAATGTTTTACCTGCCCAACTCTTCTACAGAAAGTTGAGGCTAATTTTCTCTCTTAGCATAGTGGTGCTGCTTGGTAGGCAACATGATAACAATAAAATCTCCTAAAAGTTTTGGGCATAATCATGTCTATCTACTTTCGTGGTAACTCTAAAATGGCACAGTTACTGGGAAAAAAAAGTTCCTGGCACTCATAAGAATTTCCTTTGAGATTACGGGACTTATTCATAAAATAGCTGCTTTGTATTCTCTACTAGGACAAGACAAATTAGAGAGGTTTTCATTATTCCCCAAACCCTTGTTACTCCAAGTGTGATATATGGACCAGCAATATCTGCATTACCTCAGAGCATGTTAGAAAAGCAAAATCTTAATCCTAATCCTAGAACAAATGCGTCAGAATCTCTATTTTAAAAATATTCCCATATGTTTTGCATGCACATTAAAGTTTGAGAGATACAGCACTAGATCACTGTTTTAAAGTTTTTCTTAGGTAGTATGAAATCTTCTGTTTCATTAGAACTTACACATTCTTTCCGAGGTGAATCTTTGCAATCCAAGTCTTTACCATCTGGCTGAGTCCAAAAATGTGGCTGTATCAATGTGACTACATCCTCAGTTCTGGCCACTAAAAGCACTGCCAATATTTAATGGGGGTGTGGATCAATTCAATGTACATGACAAGGGCTAACTCTCACTTTTAGGAACCAGAATTGAACATGCAGCTTGCTCACAATTTCATAATGTGAATACCAATAGAAAATGACTAGGAGGAAATATATCAAAATGTTGGTAATGTTTATCTCAAGGTAGTGAAATTTCAGGCATTTATTTTCTTCTTTTCAAAAAATATCTTCCAAATTTTCTACAATCTGGTTTCATTTTAAAAAGTTCAAAAAGAGTCCGGGTGTGGCAGCTCATGCAGCTGAGACACACTGAGTGAAAATGAATACACTGCATCTGCATGCAGTAACATGGATGAAGCCTGGTTACACAATGTGAAAGAAGTTATGGGAACTATATATAGCAGGATGACTTTTTCATGAAGTTCAAGAATATTAACATCAAATATTCTTTAGTTAGATTATATATATGATAGAATTATTTTAAAATATTTGTAGAATAAACATAAAAGTAAGCATGGTGTTTACTTTGGAGGGAGAACATAGGTCTATTTAGATTACTGTCAACGTTCTTAATAGACTGAGCGATAGATTCAGTGTTAAGTATATTATTGAAAATAAACCTGTAAATAAAAGGAAAGATTACAGGTGTGGAACCATGATGTGAGTCAGGCATAAATTAAGAATTCTGATTTGTCTAATGCTGTGTATCTGAGGTCCATTTGGAGAGGAGATAGAGAAGGAGAGAGAGAGAAGACGCTGAGACCCAAAATGAGGCAATAAACTGTGGAGGCTGGGAAAATAAAGGATTTGAAAAATAAGGAGAAATGAGAATAGGAAAATCTTATTTCAGTAACTTTAAAATGTATAGCTGACTCTGGTTAAGCTTCCCCAAATCATGCTACTTACCCCTCCTTTTCTTCCATTAATTTAATAAATATTTATTAAGTACGTACTTATTTCCAGAAGGCATCCTAGAAATGTTCCCTGCTTTCATGAGAAGGGCATTTCTGTGGCTAAAGAGGCCAAGCAGGCAGATCACAAGGTCAGGAGTTTGAGACCAGTCTGGCCAATATAGTGAAACCCTGTCTCTACTAGAAATACAAAAATTAGCTGAGTGTGGTAGCATGCACCTGTAGTTCCAGCTACTGGGGAGGCTGAGGCAGGATAATTGGTCAAATCTGAGAAGCGGAAGTTTCAGTGAGCATAGCCGAGACTGTGCTATTGCACTGCAGCCTGGGTGACAGAGTGAGACTGTCTCAAAAAACAAAACAAAACAAACAAAAACCCAACAAAAAAACAACTTCAAAAAGAGAGAAAAAAACATAAAATAGAAAACCTCTGTTTTTCTACAGATGCAATCAGTGGGTACTTATTTATGATTTATGGTGTCTTTAACTCCTACATATCAGTTATTTTATTATCATTATTAAATATTCCTAATTATTTGTTTTGCATCTGTTCTTTAGCCAGCCAACTGCATGATTCTTATTGTAACCTTACAACCATAATGGCCAAGTTCATTAGCACTTAGTCTCCAAATGTCTTATGTATTTTATTCCAAGCCACCACTGATAATTTAAGTACTTCCCATGGATTATCAGAATCCCATTTAAATTATATAATGCTTATGAGAAATCCTAGCCTAGCAGGCACTCCATAAAGGTTTGTGGATTCTGAGGAGGGTCAGTGGAGGAGATACTTGGAGAACTTTTAGGTTTGATTCTCCCAGCACAATGAAGTAGTGACTCTCATTTTAATGACAAGTATGGTGAAGGCACTTTGCTCAAGGAAGCAATTTGCATTAATGTTAATTAACAAGTAGTTTTTTTAGGTTAAGTGACCAAGGCCAGATGTTTGCATCAGTTCCATAGCTAAGTATGGGAGCAATTCTCATGCCTTCCAAAGGGGTCCAGCTTCATTTTTTCATCCTGAAATAGCCCTCAAGCTAAATGGTAGCCTGAAAAGACTGCCACCTTTATGGTAGCCCCACTCTACACTCCCTCCATAGAAGGTATCAGGTCTGTGGTTGAAACTTCAGGAACAGAGTTCATTCCAAATATCTCAGCACATCTCTTAGAGCCAACAAGCCATCTTGTTATTGCCACCTACAACATACTCTTAACACCAAACCAACAAACAAATCTCAAAACAACATCAACAACAAAACATCGAAATTCTTCTCCCCATCTATTCAATTAGAGGTGTCATGGCGGACTTCAGGGGAAATCTCATTTTTGCTCTGAATAAATATTCCTCTGGGCTGTTTGTTGTTTGCAGAACACTCATACTTTTCTAATTCCTACTTTCTCACCCCCAAGATATGTTGGTCAAGTGGCCCATATATGTATATATTTTAAAATATTTCTAGATTTTATGTGCGTGTGTGTGTGTTTGTATGCATATATGTGGGTGTGTATGTATAAAATCTTGAAAACCTCTGCCACATTTAAAAATGCCACAGGAAAAAATATTCTTAGGATCTATGTCTATGTCTAGATCTATGTAAGATTGAGAACCACTGCCAATGTTACTAAAAAAAATCATTAAAATCATTTTTGTGCCTCAGTTCCTTTATCTGAAAAACAGGGTTAATGAAGGTATATTTTAAAAATTAGAGACAATGTATAATGCCAAAAGGATCTGGCACAAAGGAAGTATCCACTGTATATTGTTTATTCTTATTTTCAACAGGGTGAGAAATGTTTATTATATGGGCTAAGTAAAAGTAGCATCATCCCAGATATATAAAAGACATGAGTTACGTAGATTCAGGCAAAAATACAGCAAGTTGCCCTGGATATAGTCTGTTATTTCTAGACCAAGACATTCATAGAAGGGCAAACTGTCTTACTTGCAAGGAACTTTGGAACTCATGTGATTTAGTTTCCTTTCCTATGCAGAAATCCCCCTTTAAACTATGGTTCTTTGGAACCTAAGCCAATAATTTAGGTTCAGAGATTATCTGGAGAGCAGATCTTGCCCACACTTTATCGTAAGGGGTAAGGATTAAATTCTCCATTCCCAGGGGGCATGATATGTTTCAACCAGAGAATGCCAAAGATGCTATAGAGGAATGGAGGATTTAATCCTTACCCCTTACAATAGTCCATGGTTAAGTTTAACATTAAGATTTGCTCCTGGTAAATGTTACAGGGGAAACAAATGTTATTGGGGAAGCAAGGTTTATGTATTCCCAGGACACCTTGTGACAATCTTGCTTTCCCCAGACATAAAGCCAAAGACCATGTGGTTTTTAAATTCCCCACTTTTTCCATAATAAAACATAGCATCTGGATATAATCTGACTCATCACTGGCTTAGAGATGCAAATGTCTACGGATGCTCAGTGCAGATACTTTTTAAGGTAACTGGAAGTAATTCCCTATTTGACTGAAACTATGTAATAAAAATAAGATTTTCTGGTGCCAAAGACCTACGTAGGAGGCTCTTTTTGCTTGCACACAAGGGAAGGAACAGAGAATGCCTTTAATTCTGGCTTTGATTTAAATCTGCATCATCATTTACCAATTGTAAGGCAATGGCAAGTCATTAAACCACTATAAGCCTCAGTTTCCTCATTTGTAAAATGGGGATAATTGTAGCTGCCTCACAGTGATATACAATTAAATGGGGATAATATTTAGAGTATCTGACCAAATGTATTAAATAAATTTAGCTACTAAAAAGATCTAGGTAAACGAGAGTTATCATCGTTATTATTGTATTTATTCTCTCTGCTTTTCAGGCTGTCTATTGACCATATATATGCTCTGCAGGGGCTCTGAGAACTGTATTTTCTCAGCCATGCTGTGGAGCCAAATAGCACAAACCCAGGGAGCATGTAAGGAGAAGCAAGACAAATTCAAGACATTGCAAGGGGATCTTGTTGAACTGAGCCTGGAATTACATGAAAAGAAATCTTTTAAGAGTTATTTCCTATTCAAAAAAGACTTGGTGCATTATTAAATTCCACCACACTGGGAGCTTTGCTCCTTCACATTCATGCTTTCAAATCTTACTTATTACTGCCCTAGCCTGAATGGGGTGAAGGAAGCTGGGAAAGAAATTCTGGGCAGCAGATCACAAAGGAGATATTTGCAGGGATGAGAATAGCTCTAGCTTCCTACCTACACTTGTGAGTTACTTTTAACTTTTCAAAATACTTTCATGCCTACCTTCTCTATTGGGGTGGGTAGCAAGCACCTTGGACCCCTAGATAGAAAAAACTCCTAGATAATAGAACATCTACACCCCTGCCTACTCATTCAATTTCTTGAAAACATTCTGAATGAGAAGAACACTACAGCTATTACAACAGCATAATTTATTTAGCATCTGCCATGTGTGTAATATATGCTGAATATCTTATATACATTGTCTATATAGTTTTTAAATCAACACTTTGAAATAGCCGGTTTTTTCATCTCAGTGACTTGGTATAAAGGTCCTATAGATACTAAGTAGCAGATCTTGGGTTTGAGCACAGGCATGTGACACAAAATTTGTGCTTTAACAACTCTACTAAAAATCTGAAAACTTAGTCCTATGTTTGGAAATAGTTAAGGGATACAGAGACCAGTAGAAGCCTCTGTCCTGAGTTACAAGAACAGAGCAGACCCTTAGAAGCAGAGTAACATTTCACTGTCAGTGTTTATTTAAGTGGTCAAAGTCAATTTCAAGAGACCTAGAGGGCAGAGAAAGAGCGATTTTAAAGGACCTAGAGGAGAGGCAATAAATACAGCTGAAAACGTGGAGGACAGGAAACCACCGTCAGAGTGTAGGTCAGCTAAGTAGTTAGGAAGGGTTGCATGAAAGGAAGAAGCTTCAGTAAAATGTCATCTGTGACCTGTTTAGGTAACTACATACCTGCTAAGTTAAATAAATGTCAGTACCTGCCAGCTGGCTTTCATTTGGGAAAAAATATAAATAAAGAAGTAACCCTTAATGAGTCAGTTCAGAATTTGTGGAATCCTTCAGCATAAAGAGATTCTGGAGGAGTAGAATGGGGAAAGAATAGGAGGATCTCTTCAGAACCAAGGAATAGTCACTCAGAAATGTTATCTGACTTGCCTAAGATCAAAATTTCTTTGGAACTAACTCAAGTTACCTGGTACATTACTTTTTGTGCTAACAATTCTAGAATTAATGAAAAGGAAAAAACATAAATTCTCTAAATTTAAAATTTTTTATTTACCTATAACCAAAGGACTCATTGGTTCAGAAAGCTATGGGACGCCTTTGTGAACAATGGATGCGACAGATAGGCCTGGATCACAGGGATTACAGTCAACCCTTCCTTACCCTATTTGTGATGTTTCTGTGCTAATGGGAGGCATTTTCACATTATCTTCCCTCTTCTCTTCTGAGTCTTATGCCTTTTATATTCTGTGCCTCTTCTTAAATTATACCTCTGTCTCAAGATTGCATCCCACCAGCCCTTTGGGCCCTTAGCTGGCCTCAACAAGCTGTCTCCATTCCAGTTCAGCCTGTCCTTCAGCCTGTCCACCAGTCTTCTCACCATGGGGTTGATGAAAGTCTCATCTCCCCAAGACCATGCTTTCCTTGCAGGGTAGAACCAAGTATTGTGCCTCTTTTATACACACCAATAGCGTACCAATCAAGGATGTACTCTGTAAACCTTTGCTGAGTGACTACAGCATTGGCATTTTCTCAATCACAAATTATAAAATGTTAAAAAAGTTGTACTTGCATACAGCATTTACTGGGCTAAAGGGCAAGTTTGGCTTTCCAGTAAGTTTCAACTTTAATCAGATCACTTGTTGGGGTTGGGTGGCTGTTGTCATGATTTGGGGACCCTAATGATTCCAGCTGTGTCTACTCAGCCAATGGCACAGAATCCATGATAGCCAAGGTCATGAAGAGGCACCCTCCTGATTCGAACCCCCATCTTGGTTCTGATGCAATTACACTTTTCTATACCACCTCTTCTTATCCCTAGCAGATGATGTAGAAATGGAATGTATTATTTGGAAGCATACTGAAAGATACAGTAGATTCTTATTGTTTATGGTAGTGATATTCTGTAAAATCAATGCAGACATTGGATTAGTGAATACTAAATCATTGCTCCTATGGTAGATACAAGATTAAGTTTCTGAGAGCTACTATGTACAACATTTTCTGCAATCATTCAATACATAACCCTGTTTAATGGATGTTTCTGTTCAGACATTATATTGTATATTGTTGATTCATTAACATCACACACACAGCCAACAGCACTATTTCTCGTGCCTGAATGAAGCTTTTCTAACTCATGCAATTTCTCTGTAAAGCACATCAAAGGCTTCTTGTGTTTTGTGTCACTAGACATCACTTCAGCTGTCTGCTTGGGGATCATTTTAAATAGCAAAATCACCAACATAAATTACAAAAATACAAAAAATGTGTCACCAAACAGACTGTGAAAAGAAGTATTTACTGTACTAAAACTTAAACAAGAAGATAGAGCATTGGCTCATTGGACTGCTGCTGGGAATGTGCACTTTGGTGACTCAAATTTTTTGCGACTCTCTGCATGTGCATGTCTGTGAATGACCATGAAGGTGTTCAAGTATTGATTTGTGAGTTACAAAGAAATTTTGGCAAATAGGTGAATTGGTAAATATAGAATCAGTGAATAATGAGGATTGAGTGTATCTTTAAATGGTATCTACTTTCATTTGGCATTTATATGATGTCTTAGATCTGGGGATTCTCCATTTATCCACTCTAGTGAAGTGGCCCATGTTCTCTTACAGGGGAAAGAAAATCTATACATAATCTCGAGTTCAAAGGATCCAAAGCAATTAGAGCCATTTTAACATATGTAATTATGCTTTACCACCAAAGGAGTTGTTTGGGCTTTATAGAAATTGGAGCTCAGAAGAATGTAGACTTCGCTACCATAGAGATCTAAATTTAAAACCAGATTATGCTACTGATTAGGTGAGTAGTCACCCACCTTTTTGCACAGAAGCTGTCTTATTTCTTTTTTTTTTTTTTTTTTTTTTGAGACGGAGTCTCGCTCTGTCGCCCAGGCTGGAGTGCAGTGGCCGGATCTCAGCTCACTGCAAGCTCCGCCTCCCGGGTTCACGCCATTCTCCGGCCTCAGCCTCCCGAGTAGCTGGGACTACAGGCGCCCGCCACCTCGCCCGGCTAGTTTTTTGTATTTCTTAGTAGAGACGGGGTTTCACCGTGTTAGCCAGGATGGTCTCGATCTCCTGACCTCGTGATCCACCCGTCTCGGCCTCCCAAAGTGCTGGGATTACAGGCTTGAGCCACCGCGCCCGGCCAGAAGCTGTCTTATTTCTAACAACAAAATATAACAATATAAATACATTTTGCAGGGCTTGAAAGAACATACATGGAAAATGTCTGCCATGAGGGCACACTAAGTTTACTCTTTTTCTTTGCTTCCCATTCAAGATATTCTGGAATGAAGCATATTTAGTCATTGTGTTTTCCACAATGCTGAGGTGGAAATGGGCAGAGGGGAGGAACAGGAGGCCTGAGACTATGTGTAGGAAGTGGCTATTAACACAGGTTAATTAAAAAACATATATTGTGTTCTTCTCTAATCCAAATGTGATTATTACCAAGAGGTGAGTCTTGTTTCAAGCAGTGGGAAGGGAATGAACAGAATCATCCAAATTACAACTATAAAAATAGGTATGCATTTGGATAAAGTCTGCATGAGAATACACGGAAATCAAAATAGTTGTTTCCAAGCGATAGAATTATGGAAATTTTTTTTCTTCAAAATGTTCTCAAATGTTATACATTTTTTTTACAATACAAATGCTGTGCATATGAAAAGAATTATAATGAATGAAGCAATCAGGGATTGTCTTGAAGCAAAGCAGTAACATGAAATCAAGACAATGTAGATGAGAGATGATTTGCATTATTTTGTTTCCATCAAGTGGAGGGCATTTTCCAGAAGCCTAAGATGGTGGATCAACAGATTGTTGACAACAACATAGGGTAGAGAGAGGTGAGAAGGGGGTACAAGCATGGCAGGCCCACTATCAACCCATTTCCAGATTATTGCTCTTGCCCCTCTTCTGATTTTCAGCATTGATTCCTGATAATCTGTACATTATTAACAACTTTTTCCACTCTGTGCTTCTGTCATCTCTTCTTCCCCACACCAAATTGATATGCAGCTTCCCAAGGATTGCCTAAGACTAGTCGGTATATTGAGGAGAAATGATAGGAAGCAAGACCCTGTCCAGCTTTCAGAGCGGTCTTGTATTGCGAGGTATCAAAGTCTGTGGGGAGGTGCCAGTGGTAGAATAAAAGTTTGTCAGGCTAAGCGTCGAGATTGATGCATTCTATTCCATGCTATTATAAATATTCTTCTTTTGAAATTGTATTTGACTTTGTATTGGGGGGAGGAATTATAATTGAATTTAAAATTGTGTATCTTTGTCCTATGGTATGGTATTACGACTTAAATTCTATTTCCATGTATGTATTTCATCGAATAAAATTTAAAATACAGGCTTGGGCATAACTGGTATCTAGTTTTATTGTCATAGTAGCCAATCAGTTATAAATTAAATCAAGCTTTCACACACTAATATCAACTCACACATTTATTCTAACTACCAAATAGTCCTTGATTCTAGAATTGTCATACCTTTTATGGACCTTATAAAGATTAAGATATTATCATATCTATTTTAATATTTCATCTATTTTTTAGAACTGTTATTTAAATTTCACAAGACCTCTAGTTGCTGCCCTAAGTATTTTTTTTAATTTACATACACTGTATATTAGGGCCTGTGTTGAACTCTGGATACTGTTGGACAAATACAACAATTTGGTGCTCAGAAAAATGAACTGTGAAAATCATTAATACTTTTCACAAAACAGTGTGGCTTGTGCCTTATAATCACATGCAACAATTAAACATCCATGCCCTCTTCTAACATTGCTAAGGACGTGATTTGCTCTGTCCAATGAAACCTGTACAGAAGTGTCACTTCTGAGAGGTGAACATTAAAAGCCAGTGCACGATTATCCACTTTTTCCCTTCCCATCACTTCAGTGATTCAAAAACACTTGGCAAGATGAAGCCTTGGTCAGTTTGGGGATGTGAGGAATCAAGAGGAGCAGAGCTTTCTGTTGATCTGTGGTGAGCACACGCCGTTGGATAAGGAATAGACATCTGCTTTGGTAAGCCCCCGCACACGCCGTTGGATAAGGAATAGACATCTGCTTTGGTAAGCCCCTGAGATTTTTTGGAGCTATTTGTTACCGCAGCATAATGGAGCTATCTTAGCTGAATTACAATGAATAAAGATCTGAGAAGTTTCTCAAGTGTTATTCATAGTCTTTAGAAAAAAAATGTGTTATTTAGCACTTGATACAAAGGAAATACACATGAATTGTTCAGTCATCCCTTGGTATCTGTAGAGGATTGGTTCCAGGACCCTCCCAAAATACCAGAATTTACAGATTTTCAAGACACATATAAAATGGTGTAGTATTTGCATATAACCTATATATGTCCTCCTGTAAAGTTTAAGACATCTCTAGATTATTTTTAATACCTAATACAACTATCATAGGCTCAACTACATTTTTGATGCACTGTTTGTTGAATTTGTGGATGCAGAACCTGTGCATCCAGAGGGCCAACTCCATATATAAGCTAATTAGCATAAAAATGCAGCAAATACCCATAAACTTATCACCCAATTTAAGAACATTCATACATTGTTTGAAACTGTCTTTAGGCTTCTCCTACATCCTAACACATGGCCTCCTCCCTAGATATAAGTATTTGAAACAAAACAGGATAGGGGAAGTTGGTCCCAACCATTTTGGCACCAAGGACTGGTTTCGTGGAAGACAATTTTTCCCATAGAATGGGTGGTAAGGGGGTGGGTATGGTTTTGGGATGAAACTGTTCTACCTCAGATCATCAGGCATTAGTTACAGATTCTCATAAGAAGTGTGCAACCTAGATCTCTTGCATGTGCAGTTCACAATAGCATTCATGCTCCTATGAGAATCTCATGCCACCACTGATCTGACAGGAGGCGGAGCTCAGGCAGTAATGCTCACTCGAGGCTCACCCTCTGTGTTGTGCAGCCTAGTTCCTAACAGGTCACGGACTGGTAGGTCCGAGTCCATAGCCCAGGGGCAGGGGACTCCTGACATAGGAGACTACTTTTATAATATCATCTCTGTCAAGTACTCATTGTCTTTTCAATCATATTCTTGAATATATGAATAATTACTACTACTACTGTGATACTATGGTAACAGGTACTGAGCACTTACTATTTGCCTAATAATGTTTTTTAATTGTATATGTACTTATTACTCTCTCTGAGGTAGGATCTATCGCTAGGATTACAGGCATGAGCCACCACACTCGGCCCCAGAGTTCTCTTTATGTAGCTGGTTTAGTACATGGATAGTTACTTTCAGAATGCATTTTTAATTGCAGTTGGGTAAAATGCTTCCACCCATTTTAAAGATGAAACTGTTAAGGTCCAATATTAAATTTCTATTTAAGATCAGATATATTAAAAATGACAGATCTGGAACATTTGGCTCCTGTATTAGATTCTTACTGTGGCTGCAACAAATTACCACAAACTTGGTAGCCCAAAACAAGAGAAATTTATCATCTTATATTCTGGAAGTCAGAAGTTCAAAATGGGTCTTGGTAAAATAAAAGTGTTGGCAAGGCTGAATTCTTTCCAGAGGGTCTAGGGAAGAAACCATCTCCTTATCCTTTCAGCCAGTAAGGCCACCTGCCTTCTTTGGTTGTGGCCCCTTCTTCCATTTTCTAAGTTAGCACCCTAGCATCTTCAAATCTCTTTCTGACTCTGACTACCCTGCCTCTTTATTTTACCTATAAATACCGTTGTCATTAGAGTGTGTCCACCCAGCTAAACCAAAATAATTTCCCCATCTCAAGATATTTAACTTAATCTTGTCTGCAAAGTCCCCTTTGCTATGTAAGGTAAAACATTCACTAGGTCCAGCCATTAGGATGTGGACAACTTTTGGGGGATCATTATTCTGCCTGCCACAGGTTCAAAGACTATTGTGTTAGTCAGTATGCTACTGCCTCTGAGGGGATAGTCCTACAGCTCTATTTTGAAGTGTCACGCTTAAAATAAACAACAGGAACAACTGCAATTAAAAATGCATTCTACGAATAACTATCTGTGTACTAAACTAGTTACATAAAGAAAACTCTGGGACTGAGTGTGGTGGCTCACGCCTGTAATCCTAACACTTTAGGAGACTGAAGTGGGAGAATGCTTGAGCTCAGCAGTTGAGACAAGCTTGGGCAAAATAGTGAGAACCCATCTCTATAAGATTAAAAAATATTAAAAAGTATAAAGAACTCTGATCTCCTAATTTGAATCCAATCTATCAAATGTTTAATGTGTTTTATAATAGAGTTATAGACTTATACAGGGGTGGAGTCCTATCCCTGCCATTTTTTATTATTAACAATATTTTACAGATAAAGAACACGAGGACGTTTAAGTACCTTGCGTGATATAACACAGTAAATAAATGGTGAGTTATCTCATGCCACATAAATTTTGCTAAACAACTATAACAGGAATTCAGCGTTGGGAGTTTGAGGAGGAATAAATCACAATGAGTTGGAGTACTTAGGGACATTTTAATTCAGTTTTGGATACTGAATTGTACCCGGAGGAATATCAAGATCTATAATTACAGAATTTTTGTAATTCTAAATATTAACTTTAGTAATGTACATTGCTGTCTTACTCTGGGCTGGGGGATTGTGCTAGGTATATTCACATATTAAAACCAACAAACAAAAAAAGTTGATGAGATGACTAAAACCCCCAGTCATTACGCATAAACATGCTTGTTTTCTTTCTGTGTGAAAGAAGACTCTGAAAAGTGAAGAGAAAAGGCAGATTAGCTCAGGACCTCAGGATTCAAGGAACAACATGGTGTTGAGTTCTTTGTGTTTTATTTGGCCCTTATATCCCATCCGGAAGCTGAAGAAGCTGGTAACCCAGAAATGCCAAAACAACAACCAAAAGTCTGAACAAAAGCGTGTTCCAGAAAGGGGACAGCCTAGGAAAAATAAAACTTTTAGACAGTAATCACTCTGTTTCAACTAAGCATGACAGATAAAACTGTGGCCCCACCCACACCCATACAATGAAGGGCAAAGTGGGGAGCCTAGACCCTCCTGCTTCAGAGGCTATTGTGAAGTGCCCCCAGACCTCCACCAGCAAGTTGGCAGAGAAGGCTGAGTGGGGATCCGGGACTTTTCATCCCCACTGGATGATAGCAAGGTCCTCCTGCCCCCTGTGGTGTCAGCAGAGACCACTTCCGTCCCTACAAGTATCCGTAATGAAGCAATGCTTGTCTCTCCTTTGGGACCCTCTTAGAGGGTCAAAGGAGGCTTAGTAAAGTTATGACTTTCACCACTCCCATGGTAACCAAGCATACCACCTACCTCCCATTACCGTGTCAGTGGAAGCCTTGAGGGGCGTGGTAAAGAGGCATTCCTACCTCTCTCAGCCAGGGAGATGCCAGTGGAGGCCTAGTGGGAGCCAAGGCTCCTACCCCAACAGAGAATAATGTGGAACCCTTCGCTTGGGTGTCAGGGGAAGCCACAGATCACTTTCTGTGTGATTTCAGTTATATAAAGGCCAAAATTAAAGAAATGGATAACAGATTAGTAGTCACCAAGGGTTAAGAGATAGGTGTGAGTGTGGCTATAAAAAGGCAACAAGAGGGATTGTTGCCGTAATGGGAGTCCAGTATTTTGTATCTTGAGTATATCAATGACCCTATCTCATCTGATACTGTATTAGAGTTTTCAAGATGTTACCAGTGAGGGAAACTCTAAATGGTATACCAAATCTCTCTGTATTATTTCTTATAACTGCATATGAATCTATAATTATCTAAAAAATTTTAAATTATGAAAAAAATCTTGATGAAGCATAGCTATTATGCTTAGAAAGCCATGATATTGAGGTCACATGCAGTCTTCTTTTTGTTGTTGACACAGGGTCTCACTCTATTGCCTAGGCTGGAGTGCAGTGGTGCAATCACAGCTCACTGCAGCCTTGATCTCCCAGACTCAAGCAACCCTCTTGCCTTAGCCTTCTGAGTAGCTGAGACTACAGGCATGTGCCATCACACCCAGCTGATTTTTAAATTTTTATTTTTAGTAGAGATCAGGTCTCGCTGTGTTGCTCAGGCTGGTCTTGAACTCCTGAGCTCAAGCAATCCTCCCACCTCAACCGCACAAAGGGTTGGGATTACAGGAATGAGCCACCACAACCAGCCTACATGCAGTATTTTGATTAGGAGACTATGATACAGGTTTGCTGTGGAGAAGAGTAGACTCAGGTACTCCAAATTTTAAGTACACAGGAAAGTGATTATTGTTGCTCTGTGGTTTTTCTCATGCCAACTAACATTTTTTAAAGTCTAAATAATTGGTTTGAAATTTAAACTATTACTGCATAAAATAAGATTGCCAAAAAGCCTGGAATATTCAAAATCACTAATTTGTGTTACCATCCCTAAGAAAAGATTTATATAGAAAGCAAATCGTCATAAAAGCTTTGTATAGTAAATATGCATTCAGGCCATGAAAGAATGATTGTCAAATGACTGGCTACAATAGCTTAAGGACCCTAAGGCACTGGGGGAGTCCTCTTTAGAGTTTTTGCAAAAACCATTCACCACTTTCTCCTCCCTGTTTTCCTTTTACCTTTCAATACCACTTTCTAGTGGCATTATAATACCGTGCACTATTGATGTCTTACTGCTCTCATGCCTTCCCAGGGCTACTGTATAGGAAGGGAAGAGAAGGGACTAAGCTTTGTTGAGCACCTACAGATTCAGTCTCTGAGGAATCAAGTCATGTAAAACCCACAAAAATCATCCAGTAGGTATATTACTATTTTACATATGGGTATTTAGTAAGATTTAGGGTGTTTCTCGTGAACTATCAGTTAATGATTATGTGGGTCTGGCTTTTGCTACTTTCTTATTAGATGCTCAGAGAGCTAATTCACCTCCAGCTCTGGGGGTGTTGCCCTGCTGTTACCTAACACGAACTGACCACATTAATAGCATCACACAATGTCATTTACAAAACTGAAATTTAATAGGTTATATTTAATTGTTAACAATTAAACTATTATAAGTGGTAGAATTAGATTCAGATTTTCTGCCTCTAAATCTAGCACTCTTCTCTCATGATTTCTAAAATTTGATCAAGTGGATATAATACAACAGAAAAACATTTTTTCCTTTTCATCATTTCTGACATGTAGCTAGAAATGAACCGGGCTATCCTTCTGACACACTAATGTTTGGCCACTTTCTTGATTTTACCTGCAAGGATTCTATGTTTTTCTGTGTCCATTGTGTTCTAGAAAAGATGGGATTGTGGTAACTACTTACAATTTTAGAGACAAAGAGAAATGAGGAATGATTTGGGTGATGTGTTTTTTGTCCTGGTCTAAAACCAACAGGAGAAGAATCATCCTGTAATCCTGTCAAGAAATGTTCTTTTTGGTAGACTGTTTTGACTGTTTTTAAAATATATCATGGCTCAGAAAGCCTGGAATTCTACAACTGGCCTATAAAATATAAAGAATTGGGACAACTGTTCTGTTCAATTGAGACTGTCACTGCTATACCTATGGGAACTCCTTAATTGATACATGCTCAAAATAGTTAGGAATTGAGAAAAAGAAAACACCAGCTATGTTTGAAATGATGAGAAACTTTCTCAGCTATTATATACCAACTGAAACCTGTGCCACTGCCTAGAGTATTGTAATTCCCGCATGGACAGAATTGGCCCAAATAATTATCCAATGCGGAAGGCAACATAAATAACAGTTCTTACACTTCTAGGTTTCCAGTTAGTAAAAGATGTTCAGGGTAGGGAGAGAGAGAGAAAAACACATTTGGCAGTCATCAGGTTAAAAAATAAATTCACGTTCAGCCTTGCTGTTTAACAAAACGGTGAAGTTGTTAAAGTTTCTGAAACTCTATAACCCCACTCAACACCTCTCCTTTCCACATCCAAATGACTAGTAGATGCTTTTTCTTGGTCTCTTGTTTTATATATTTTGCATTCAGAGGGTTGTAAACTAAAGGACAGTATTAACCATCAATTAAGGTATCGCCCAGTTAAGGTAACTGCCACATCAGAAGAATTTGCATATAAACGAGTGCTTTTGAAAGCTTTAAAGACTTAAATGAGAACTCTAAGGGTACATATGGAGTCATTTCTTTAGATGGAAATTAGGCTGTGCATAGTGAGGGTTGATCTCGTCAACCATATGGAGGTGGTAGCTTGTCACCACATAGAGAGTGGGTAGCTCAATGACAGGCATTCAGAACTTTTAACCTTAGGTAAAACTATCATGACTGAATCTGAACTTTCAACCTGGTTTAATATGGTAACACCTTTTGTTTTACTTCCTTGTATTTACTGCCTTAGAAAGAAAGAACACATTCGTTCTCATTCTTGTTATTTTTTGGCAATTGCCTATCTATGTTTAATGTGCAAGAAAAGGGGATTGACTTTCCATTCACTGATTATTTGAGTGACACTTTAATGGGCCACCAGAGTTTACTGTAAAAGGAAAAGATGAACCTTATAGTTGTAAGAAGAGAAAGAATGAAAGAAGAAAGAAGGGCAGGAACATAGGAGGATGGAGAAACATGACACTGGGGTCACCAGGTGGCACCCAGAAAGCAGGGCTGCTGGTACTAGTCCAGTAGAAAGGTGTCTATCCTTCTATATGACAGGTGAGCGGACCTGTATAATGGATATGTGAAGGACACTGTTTGAATATTCAGGAGTCCTACAAGAGGGAATTTTCTGCCAGTTGATTGGGCAGCTTCAATACAAAAGAGAAATTCCCATGTTCACTAGACAGGGTTGACACCAGTGTATACTCGTCCCAATGCAGATGAGAATTTTGCCTCATCTGAACCAGTTCCTCACCTGTTATCTACCCCATAGGCAGGATGCTTGGCTGGATCCCATGGCTATTCCTGGGCTCCATCTGACCACAGTTCATGTTACATATGAAGATGCTTGTTAATGCACAGGAGGATTGTTTTTCAGGTAGCAGGTAGAAGGTGGTATTAATATAGCAGGTTAGTCACCTTTCATTTATTTAGCAAATATGTTAGGAAACTTTCCATGTGCCAAGCACCCTGATATATTATTGGTGATAGATGAAGCACTGTGTGTTCCTACCTCAAGCACTGTTTAACTGGGAGGAATAATTACAGCTTTTATGTTCAGTGCCAAAATGGAAGTTAGGGCAAAGGGCTATGAAAGTTCCCCCCTGGAACACATCAGAGGGAAGGGGATCCATTCTTCTTGGGAAGAGGCAAAAAGGGAAATCATAGATCACAATATATTTGAACCAGATCTGGAAGGATAAAATAGTGCATTAGGCAGAAAAGGAGCAAACGTAATTTAAGACAGAGCAGGTAGTATTTTCAAATCTTAGTGGCATGAACATGCTTAGGGAATTGTAGAGTCTGGCTGAACACAAGCCATGGGAGAAAAGAGTAGAAACTGGGTGTGGAAAGGAAAGCAGGGGCTAGATTAAGAAAGGTCTTTAGAATGTATCTTATGGGCGTAAAGGAGTTATCAAACCAGTATAGGAAGAAAAATGTCATGATGAGAATTGTGTTTTAGTGGTATGAAGCTGATATTAGTATGCTGGATGACTTAGTAGACAGATTATACTCAGAAAGTATATCAGATGTTTCTCCTGGGAGAGCCAGGAAAAGGAAAAATAGGTGTGCAGACAGAAAATAAAAGACAAGCCAAGGTCTAGGGAAAGATTAGGAGTGAAGGGTGTCATGGAATCCAGAAGCAAAGAGCCAAAGGAATGAGGGTGACAGGCAAATAAAAATAGGCCATTTGGTATGAAAACTAGAGAGGAGTTGACTTTTTGGGGGCATAATTCCAATGGAACATTGAGGTGAAATATGTCTTCGTGTCTTCCAACCCCATATCCACTTTCACCACCCTTCTTTACTTGCCTCAAGCCTCAGAAAGCTGACCTGCATATTTCATCAATGTTTTCCCATATTGTCTGGCTTTTATTGGGTTTTTCCAAAGGGGAATGCCAAGAAGAATAGAAGGAAGAAGGAGACAAAAGTCAGGATATCCGTTTCCCAGCTTCTCCCTGTAGGGTCACTTTGGGCCGGTATGGTCCTGGAATCACCGTGCTTTTAAGGTGTCCTGTCTATGTCTTTTTCCTTCTGGGTTCCAGTAAATACGTGATTTTCTTATCTTTTTGGGCCTAGTGGTGGCTCTCATGGCTCCTCTAATACTTACCCTGGGTTATTGCACCATCTCTTATAAATATTATCTTTGTAAATAATATTTTCTTAAATCATTCTAACTCGAGATGTGTGTGTTTCTTATTGGGACTCAGGCAGATAGGGTGGAAAAAGTGATTTTAGGAGTTAATTGAATGTAAGAGAGTAGAGACAACACATACAGGCCACTCATGGAAGATATTTAGCTATGTAAATACACAGGTTATAAGTTGAATGGGGACCATAATGGAAAGAAAGTATTTCAGATGGAGAGAGATGACTATATTTATATAATATTGAGTCAAGGATACTCCCTTTTCTTTAAGTTTACAGGTTAATTAGAATCAAATCACCTATGTAGGAGGCCTCTCATACACCCTAAATTTCGGCAAATTGTCACCTCTAATTCTATTCTTCCTCAATTACCACATATGAGAGGTGGAAAATGGGAGTCCCAGTGCTTGTTTTGAACTTAGAACCCAGAGAATGAATCTAGCATTACGAGTCCTAATTGCTAAGCAGAATGATAAAAGTCACTTTATAATCACTGTGAAACCATGAAATGGCAAGGAAGAAAGCTGCCACATGATTAAGTGAGGCAGAAACAGGAGTAGAGTTTATCCTAGCCAGAAGATTAGTCACAGAAGGGGAATGATCAAGAGAGGGAGGCATCAGTGGGCATGATAAGGGATAATAATTACATCTGTAAATTGACCACCACAGAATTTTGACATCACTTAGTGACACTCCCTTCTTAGAGGGTTGCTGCAGTGGGCAAGTCATCGTATTTTGTCCCCCCAAATTTAGCCTTTTGCTTCAGGTACTTGCCGTCTTCAAGAATGTACTCGATTAAGAGAGAAGCAATCGAGGCTCTATAATGTAATGTCTCAAGGCATTTAGAATACTTTTTCACCCAATGAACAATGCAAGCAATAAGTGCTATGAGTTCACATGGAGAGAAGGGATCACTGAATAACAGACATATACAAATGACTTATCTATATATTCAAATCCATTGAACAATCCATTGAGTGTGAGAAGGAAGCAATGTCCTCATTTTGTATATAAAATTCATTAAAGTCTTATGGTCTCCATTGCTTTGAAGAATCCCACAACTTGTATACAGACTCAGAAAACGGCAAACAGCTTTATGTTGTTTTTTTTTTTAACCAGCCAACCCCATTAATTACCTAAGAATGCTAGATGCTGAGCACAATATCAGGTGAAATATAGCCAGCCTTGAAAGTCCATGATGTTTCTTATTTTGCTGATATTTCTAAAATGTTTCAAATAACTGTGATACACAAAGAAATAACCATAGACTTGAACTTGGAAGGTGTTAACAGAGCGATTTCAAAATAAACGGTTCTTCTCCACGTAAGTGATTTTACCTCCTATCCTCCCAAAGAAAAATAAGCATAGAGCATCATAATGTGATAATTATAACACATTACTTAGTAGTGGTCCTCAAGTTTTCATGATATCCCTGAAGCTGAGATTTGTATTGGAAAAGTTAGGACAGAAATTCTGAATAGAAAGAAAGCAAACTAAATGTAAACGGTATGAATTGCTCTACAGGCTGAGGGTAACTAGTATACTCAGGTCTCTTAGTTTTTCAAATAAAATGCTCAATCGCTCACCTGTTTAACATCAAGAATTTCAGCGTCTAATTCCTTTTCTATTTAATTGTAACAGAATCCTAGGGAGTTTTTCCTTCTATAGGAGTTTCTACACCAACGAAACCAGGTTGCCACTGCTTCTCACTGCTATTATGTGACAGCTGAAGACTCAGTAACTTACAGGCTGATGGTCAGGTCAGCCCACTCTTCTGATGGTGTTACTGTTTGTTGAGGTTCTGCAGAAGCCACAGTAGTTTTTGAAAGAGAAGGATCCCCTAGCCTCCAGGGCAAGTGTCATCATTCATTGGGTTCCCAGGATCACAGCTCTTAATAATCATCTATTTAAATGTATACACCTAGCCCCAGCCTCAAAGTATTGGATCAGGACTCATGCCTCTGTCTGTATCCTCCAACATCTGGAAAAATCATCCACTTTTCCTTCTACTGACCACCTCTCCAAGGCTGTGGTACATTTTTTAAAAAATCCCCACAAATCAATGGATCTTGTTATATTCCTCTCTATGAGCAATTGGCTAGCGTTGGATTTGCTCAAACAAATCCTACCAGTTAAGGGTGGCATCTCTCAATACTTATAAAAAGTATTATACAGTAGATTATAATATAAAATGTAGCATTTCTCTACCATGAGAAGAGGGTAAAAGGAATAACAAATCTAAAAAGACAAACAAAAAAGCATTATTTAGCAGTGTATTCTCTGGCAGGGCATCTAACCATATAAATTTTTATAATTTCTATAATTGTACTATTTGCTTTAAAATATTGTCTTATTTAAAAGGTTCCCATTTCTAGGGTACAACATATAAAATCAGAGTGGTGGATACTTAAGATGACACATCTACTGACACACATATGTTGGGATTTCACCTTGATGTCTGAGGTCACAGTTACATTCCTCGTCATGTTTCTGATGTACTCTCTCCTAATAGTGGGTGGGGCATAAAAGAAGTCCATCCCACAGTCCTCGAAGAGTTTACATTAATGGCAGAGAAGGAAAATTCTATACGTATTCATATAGAAGAGTTGGATACTAATATAAGATAGCACAGAGCATAGTAATAAATTAAATGCAAGCATCTAAGATATTGAGAGTACTTCTCAGAGGAGTTCCATGCAACAATATTTATTACTAGCAATAAAAGTATAATTGACTGATAGACTTTTGCCTCCAAAACCCATTTAAAGTACAAAGCACCTTGGCTACATTGTGCAGATTGCCTCACTCAATGCCAACTCCAACTCCTCTTTAGTGTATCTCCCTATCCTTTAGAGGCTGGAAAGCTAAATATTTTCATAATGCCTTCTGTGTGTGACCTAAATTCCACAAGCAAAGCCACCACCTGAGACAGGGAAAGAACTAGACAATGTGAAGGGGCAGCATGGAGACTGACTGAGAATACAGAATGGCACAGGTGTCATCATAGAGTGGAAGTGACTGTGGGTTTTGTTATAAGAGTCCTGTTTTACTAAATGCCTTTTCTCTTGCTTCTATCATCTAGCCTGCTAGAAATTCTGTAACGAACCCCTTTCTGCCTAATTTAGCTACAGGAGACTATGGCATCTGCAACTAAGAAATTCTGAAAGGTATAATAGTATCAGAATGGTTTCAGGTGAGACAGATGAAGGACATGGACGTTGGAGTTGTTTGACCTACTGGCTTGAAGGTAGGGCAGACTAGTTAGCAGTAGAGACTGCAATGCTGGTAATCTGTAACATCTACTGGTGGAAGAATTATTAAATTATTGCCTTTGGTTACTGGGAAAGACACACCTATTAAAGGCAATGGCTATGCTTAGGTAGGCCATGTTGATAGGTGTGAAGAATATAATGACAACAGGCCAGGCTGTTGCTTCCAACTGAACTGAAGAGCACAAAGCAAGAAAGTAATGGGGTCAGGTTTTAAAATCCTGATTCAAGTCCTGAAAAAAGAACTAGAGAATTTCTGTGAGTGCCCTCAAAAGAATTTTGTATTCCTTTGTGTTTATGTAACTAAACATCAAATCCAGAGACTGATTCTGAGTTGATGAAATAAAATAGGGACAATTCAGAGTCTTTCCAGGTCTTGACTAAAAACATAAGGGTATTGACTGAAAAAACTTTAAGCCTAAAAATTCTTAGGTATTTGAGGTGACTTAGTTGATTTTGAGTATTCTGAACCTCCAAACTTTACTGACTCTCTCAGACAGCACTAGCAGCTACTCCCCACCACCCATACAGGGCTGATGAGATTCTTCCTGTTTCATCTGAAGACCCTGTAATCAGTGCTTTTGCAAGAGAACACCTATTCTCTCCATATCCCACCCTACCAGATATGACCTCAGACATACCTCAGTTTGACTCACAGGACCAAAAAGAGATCCAAGTCCAGGAGGAGAAGCTGTTTGCTAATTTGTATTAGCAAATACCTAGGACTTGTTTACTGAAAACTAAATATAACAGTGTCTTATGTTAAGTGAAGATATCAGAAATTCCTCAGTTTTGTATAGTAAATGCAAAGAGATTAAAAAGATGGGATGGTCTTATCAAATGCCATGGCTCACCTGTACTTAAACATGTATGCAAAGATGAGAATGAAACAGTCCATTTCCTATGATAATGAGAAGGATCAAATATACTATTAGTTCTGATTCTCTGATAGAACTTTGATCCAATGGGTCAACAAGTCATCATATGTGCTATTTCAGCTGCTATCATGAACTTGTAAACCACAGAGCTGAGTGTGCTCAGTAGGACACCAACATCAATAGGAAATGAGATATACAGGATTGGGCCTAAGCATGTTCAAAAGGTCTCAACATGTTACATAATGAGATTACTAACACTCCCAATGTGCCCAGTTCTGTGGGTTTACTGTCATTTTTTCTAGCCAAACTATGACTTCATGAAAACTTCCTCTAGTATCAATTGACTGAGGAAAAAACAAGTAAGCTTTATTTATAGATGACTCAATCTAATACATTGACATCAGCCAAAAGTGTGTTGTCTCACTCAGGGGTACTCCTGAATAACAATAGCTATGATAATACTCCTATTGGGCAAATGTTAAAACTAAATATGATGATCACTTTGTTTGAAAAAAGAGACGATTGAGGCTTTAGATATACATCAATTCCATGGATAGGAGTCGAAAATGGTTTGGAAAGATGGTTAGAAACTTGGAATTAAAGAAATATCAGAAGATTATTAACAAGGCAATTTTGGTAATTGATATATGAATGAATTTCTTAAAGTTGTCCAGAATGTAAGGGCATTTTGTATTAGTCCATTTCCTGCTTTAAAGATACTGCTAGAGACAGGGTAATTTATAAACAAGGGAGGTTTAATTCACTCACAGTTCTGAATGGCCAGGGAGACCTCAGGAAACTTACAATCATGGTGGAAGGGAAAACAGGCACGTCTTACTTGGCAGCAGGCTAGAGAGACTGTGGGAAGGGGGAAAAGTCCCTTATAAAATCATCAGATTTTGTGAGCATGAACTATCATAACAACAGAGTGGGAGAAACCACCCCTGTGATCCAATCACCTCCCACCAGGCTCCTCACTTGACATGTGGGGATTATGGGGATTAAAATTCAAGATGAGATTTGCATGGGGACACAGAGACAAACCATATCACATTTGTACCCCCAATTGGATGCTTCCATGATTATTGTGGCCACAGTAATCACATGAAAAAAGTAATCATCACTGTTGGTATTATTCAGCCTCTCTTCCCTGACACTCCATATTTGCTCACTGGACTCATGAATAAAGGTGGTTATGATGACAGTGAGGAAAGTTAGGCATAGGGTAAAAAATATGGCTTTCTTATTAGACTGCTCAGGTAACTGCCACTGCTGAGAACTCCATCTGCCAGCAGTAGAAATTAATGTTACATCACAGCAGGCTCAAACCCCAGAGCACTAACTGGCAACTCATGGCAGGTCAATTACATGAGATTCCTTTTTGTCCGCAGAGAAGAAAGTGATTTATTGTCACTGGAATAGATATTAATTTTTGTACTCTGCGAGAATATGGATTTGCCTTTCCTGCATTCTCTAAGTTTTGGCCCTGGGGATTTACCAGATGCCTTGTTTACTGTCATAGTATCCTCCTCAACATTGCTTCTGACCAACAAACCATTTTACAACCTACCAGGGATATATGGATTTGTTCTTACTGGGACCTGGAGAAAACAGAGATACATGATTTAAAAAAACAAAAACAAAGGACAACAACCAGGAAAAGTCTGGGAGAGACAGTACAGTGTGATGTAAAGTGCTTGAGGCTCAGAGCTCAAGAATGTGAGTTTGTGTCTGATTTCTATAACTAACTCTTTGACCACTAGCAAATTACATACCCTCTTTGGGTTTGAGTTACCCTTTCTGTAAAATATGTAAATAATAGGTAATTCATAGGATGATTTCAATAGAAAATGTTAATCACAAAAATTAATTTTTTAAAAATTTAGAGTCTTATCTTTCACTATACCTAAGAATGCTTTTAAATTATTTGAGAGAGAAAGTCGCAGACCCTGGGAGGAAGGGACATCTGGTTACAGGTCACTGTTAGGTATTCCCCTAAAGCGACTATATTCATGTTTGGTTTCCAATGAACATAATCCATAATAAAGTACGCCATAAAGATAGTATGTATGTTCTTTCGGTCCTAACCTTGAGGGCCACTTCTTTGATTCTTTCTAGTTTCAGGTGAAATCTCTGGCTATTGAACAAATCTGACACTAGAAAGGACTTGCTGGTGCTTCATGCCCTCTGTGCTTACTTGTTACAGTCATTGCTATTTCTCTACTCCTGAACTATGATGGGATGACAGAGACTTCCCTACAAAAATTTCTAACTGTTGGAGTTGTATTTAACATGCTCCCTTTGTTCTGGCCTGCCCATACACACCTGGGTTTCTTTAGCATCCTCTTTCAGATGTGACCCTGGCTGTATTGTTAGTCCATATGGGCTCCTGTACAGGATCTCTCAGTATCGGAACCCCTTTACCCTTTCTTACTCTCCTCTCCTCTTTCATCATTTTTCTCCAGACAATGGAGTCTTTATCTAACCTGAGGACAGGGTGGGCTGACTCCCGTTCTAGTCTTCCTCAAGCTATTTTTATGGATAAAACTTAGTCCTTCAAATGTTAAACTCTTCAAACTAAAATATATCTAGATACTTCAAATCCTGTCCTCTTTGTAAGTTTCGAATACCTATGTTGAAATTTTGAGAGTGAAGAATTATTTTGTTCTATCTGCTTTGTTTCTTTCTACTTGTGTTCTCCCATTGCTGGGATATTACTTGGAAAACTCTGGCAAAATAAATGAGAAATAGATAAAATATTAAGAGAAAATGGAGAGAGAAGACACACACATTTATAAAATCCATATTTTGCCCCACTGTAGGTAGATAGAAGTCAAAACATGGATATACAAATAAACATTCATATATACCAGGTATGTACTTGCGATGAGGTAACTAGACATAGACTTTTCAAGAGACCTAAATTTAAATGTTTTGAACAGTTTCTATAGATAAAGAAAGCAAGTTACTTTGAAATATACCTTTTTGTTTTGTTTTGGAATAGCCAACAGAATCAATATGTCATTCAAATATATGACATGTATTTTATTCATTGTTCTTGGTAAAGACTCTACAGGGTGGAATGATGCCAAATATGAATCCTTCAGTCTAGAATGTTAACTATTCCTTTTATAAATATTAAGGACTTCTCAGTGATGAAAGCTGCACTCCTTTGTGTGGGGAGGCTCTTTGATTCTCTACGTGGGTGTCAGAGAGCAGGGCTTTCATCTCTCCTATGGAGGCAGTTTGACAGCAAAGCAGAGGCCTCAGACATGAAGGTGAGGGTCTGTGTGCTCTGTTATTAACTGTAGAGAAAACTTGCAGTTAATCCAGGCAGACAGATAACACTTTGTATTAGACAAGTCATGGGAAGAGGAACAATGTGCAAAAGGCTCTGAGAAAATAGCACCTTAGGGTAGAGTCAATGGATGAAGGTGACAAAAGACTGGTAGAATGATTATAACATGTAAAAATACCTTTGATGAGTCTCAGAAATAACAGGAAGACCATGTTTGATGTAGGGCTCAAGTCCATCAAAGTCACCAATTTGTTCAAGACTTGCCTGGTTTGAGGACTGAAAGCCCTGCATCTCAGGGAAACTTAGTTCTAAAAACAGAGGGATGGTTGGTCCTTGTACCTTCTGCAGATGTTGTGACTTACTTATTCTGGGCTAGGAGAACCAGAACTGAGAACCACTGATATACGCAGATACAGCTAGATGAGTGGTGTTGGGGCTGGACTGTGGAGGCCCTTGAATTTCAGGCAAAGGAGTCTGTGCATTGTTCAAGAGGATTCAGTGCTATTAAAGAGCACTAGGTTATTGAATGGCAAACCCAGGAATGGTGGATTCGAGGGAAGCTGGAAGAGAGGCCATTTGATCATTACACATTGTATGCATGTAAAAATAATGACATGTACCCCATAAATGTGTACATATATTACGTATCAATAAAAAAAAGAACCAGGCAGTTAAAGTGGGCTTAGATAAGAGTGGTTGTGGGAATGTGAATGTCTTCCAAAGGGAGGAGTTTGACTAATCACCTTGTATAAAGAGTAGTACAAATAATGTAGATTATCTTTTCCCCTTTTTGTTCACAAAATAAAAAAATATCCGGGTCAGATAATCATTATTATATAATATTCTCTAACTTAGGTTATGTGACAGGTAGACCATCTTAGAGACATAGAGGAAGGCTTCTATGACCTTTCATGGCCTGGCCTTGCATTGTATGCCATAAAAGTGTACAAAATCACATTGCCTATTATGAATTTCCTTTGCCAGCAATCCCTTGGAAGGCAAAGATTTGCTTTGTATGTGCACATTTATGGTTGACAAGCAAAAATATTTGCAGAAAGGTCACTAGGCTGTGTAGAGCATAGGGAACAGGACAGTTGGAATATATTTCAGAGCCAGAAAAATATACTCATAGATTCAGAAATACACTATACTCATAGATTCAGTTCTCCACTCACACACAAGTATATACACTCACACATGCTCTTACAGATAGTCATCCACACACACATGAACATGCTGAGACACACACACCTCTATATTTCTGTTTTAATATCAGGCCTGCTGTAAGCAAAAAAAGATTTGAAAGGAAAATAGATGGATCAAGGAAAAAATCACCTTCATTTTGTTGAAATTTTAAGAAACCTTTTTGAGAAGGATATTGGTTTATCATCAGGTAAATAGTTTCATCTCTCATGAAATCCTATAGACCCTACAGCTGTTCCTGAGGAAGCTCTTAGCTACTGGTCCCTTGGAGGTGGCAGGTAGTAAGGTATCAGATCCCATAATCGAAAGGGCCTCCAAATCCTTTAATAGCCAATCATCATGTAAGAAAACTGTCTCTTCAGGTTTCTTCGCTAAAGAGACAATGACTGGTTTAAGCCTTGGGCAGAAAATGTCCTGTCCTTTAAGAAAGGGACAAAAGGTTGAGAAAGAAAGATATTTGATTGAATGTGCCCTGCAGGTAAATGAATGATTCTGGTGTGAGTGTAAAAATAGATATAGGCAATTTATATTGAGATATAAACAAACACATTAATATATAGATACAGATACAAATATAAATATAGTTTTATCTAGAATAGAAATAAAGAAAGAAGTAAAATTTCAAGCTAGAGATTTAGGGCAGATTTATTCTGAGGGTATATTATACCATTTTCTTTGGAGAATTTTGAGAGTAAAGAATAGCCTTAGGTGAATTACGAAACAATGAAACTGAAAAAGACTTTACAGATTCTTGTTTGACAGAGTAGTCAATGTTCACAGAGGTGGGAAATGGTCATATACCATCATTAGTGGTCTAACCACTAATCCAGTAATCTGCCATAATAATCTGCCCAAGAAGGGGTGGAAGAGGCCACCCACAAAGTTATCATGAGAGACGAATGATTTAAAACTAAAGTAGAGATAAACAGACGGTGACTTGGAAGAAGCTAGGGAGTCTGTGGGGAGGAAGAGGAGAATTTCTTTTCATCTAAAGCCAGTTAGGGGGGAAACAAAATAAAACAAACACACAAAAGAAAAACAAGATCAAGCCAGCACAAATGTAAGTCAATTAGGGTCTTCCAATTTTTTATCAATGGTGGACAGGGCTTTCCTTCCATGCCTTTCCTGAAAGAGAGGAAGGAGGCTGGAGCACTTCTGGAATGTCTAGAATGTCTTTCTCTCTGTTGCTAACTAGTCCCTGACTTCCTCTGATCAAAGAAAGTTGTGTGTATACAACTAGTGTGAATTTCTGTGAGCCCCTTCTTCCTGTAGTCTGTCTTAGGCCTCACATCTTGGAGACAGCCAAGTAAACATATTACAATTGTTAAAATTAGCATAAATGACAGGGTTCTGGGAAGGTCACAGCTTTGAAGGAGGGTAGTACAATAGTTCCATGGGGGGCAGTTCATCTTTTATCAGTTTATCTTTTTGTGTCTGTTCTTCATGGTTTGCTTCCCCTCTGGTTTCTTAGTGATTACAAACCCTTAGCCACACCCTCCTCACTTTCTCTTCTCTCCAGGGCCAGCTTTGTAACTGACTGATCCTTGGCAGCTTTCTGCTCAGCACTCTCCCTCCTCTGCTGTCCAAGGTCTCATGGCCATGACTCCCTTTCCATATTCTCCTTCTCCCTAACTCTATTATTTCTAAATCAGTGCTCTCTTATCTGCAACCTTAAAGAAGGTTTAATAATCTGTTTGGGGCCAGGTGCGGTGACTCATGCCTGGAATCCCAGCACTTTGGGAGGCCGAGGTTGGTGAATCACCTGAGGTTAGGAGTTCGAGACCAGTCTGGCCAATAGGGCAAAAACCTGTCTCTACTAAAAATACAAAAATTAGCTGGGCATGGTGGTGGGCACCGGTAATCCCAGCTACTCGGGAGGCTGAGGCAGGAGAATTGCTTGAACCCAGAAGGCAGAGGTTGCAGTGAACTGAGATGATGCCATTGCACTCCAGTCTGGGTGACCAGAATGAAACTCTGTCTCAAAATAATAATAATAATAATAATAATAATAATCTGTTTGGAATATTAGCGAAAAATAATTATAATAGGCTATTTTCACCTGGGAATTTGCATACCCGCTGTTTGAAGCCACAGGACTAACTCCTCAAGGATGGAATTTTAGGCAGCCTATGATTCTGGTAAAGATAATTTTAGGCAAGAGGATATTCAAGTATTCTGTAAATTACACCAGTTTTGATGATATGTATCATGTCAAGTGTGTTAAATAAGCAATGACTATGCCTACTTGTCCTCATACCTAGCCTCAGAGTAGGGAACAGGGGAAGATGTGACTGGAGGACCTTTAGGAGTCCTCTCTCCACTGCATTGTGAACATATCACAACTTCTGTCTGCATTGAGGGTTTGCCTTTGCTGTCCCTCATGTTTCCTTTCTCTTTTTTTCTGTTCTCTAAAATGTACACAAGGAAGAAGGCAATGAATACTGGAGAGACTCCTCAGGAGTAAAGAACCAGCAGGAGAAAGGAGTGGCCCCAGTCCATTCATTCCCTCCACTGAGGGTGACTTGTCCATGGTCATGCAGGACAAGAGGGGCAGCCTGAGACCAAGGACACAGGGCCACTCCCTCCCACCACAGCCACCTCTCCTACACTTATGCACTGTGCTCTCCACAATGTTCATTTTGGGGAATCAAAATGAGAAGCAAAAGAATGAACCCTGTCATAGAGGAGATGTGGCTTCAGGTTGACTAGGTAGGAAAGGATATTCTGTCCCTCTTGTGTCTTTTTAGAAAGTGGCTCACATGGGTTAAAATTCTAGTCAGTAGTGTCATCAGAATAAACCCTGGGCATAGGTGACATCAAGAGAAACTCAAATGGAGGGATTCCTAAGGGTAGACTCATGGTAATAATTCTCATTTATTAAACACTTTAGATCTATATGTATCTGTGTGTATATACAGACATACACATACACACATATGTAATACATATTATTTCAATCTTCATTTTACATGTGAAGGTCCTGAAGATTAGTGATTTGCTCAGGGTCACTCCAAGAATGTTGGAGATAGCAGTTGAACCCAGTCTGTTCATTTACAAGCCTGTGGCTTAGTTTTTCTGTATTCTGTCTCAGATTCTGTGATCACAGGCTAATCTTGAGACTACTCAACTGCAGCTAAAGTTATGCTAGGCCTCTGCACAGAAAGAAAGGAATAACTTCTATAGCAGACACAACACCAGAAACTTGTGTGTATCCTATTTAATCATTGCAGTGACACAGTCAGAGACTTATTATTACCACCTTTTTATAGATAGAGGAGCTGAGGTCCAAAGGGTTTCCAAGTTAATTCAGCTGCCAAGAAGAATACAAATAATGGTAATATTTATGATGGCTTATTATGTGCTAGGCACAATGCTAACTTCTTCATATTTCCAAACCAGTAGGAGGTCTGAGAAGTGAGCCATCTCCAGGAAGTTAAAACATTGTTCTCCACGTGAAATGTGAAAATGCAAACATTTTATTTATGATTAAAGAAAGTCCTCACTAACATATCAGCAGGGATCAGTTTGCCAAAATGCTTACCAGAGGAGAGGGCCATATGGGACATAGATATTTGATTGAGGGAGAAGTAAACTAAGACACAGTCATTGAGAGATGAAGAAAAAATACTATAAAGGTAACTGGTATCGTTGCTGATTTGAATATTATTTGAATAAATTATGAATATTCATTTTTCAGTGTTTTTATTCTTAGAAGGCCTGTTACTGGTGGATGGAAACTCTATGGTTCCAAAAAAAGTTATGTGATCTTGAAGTGCTTTCTCAAGGGAATGAATGATGTTTCCCTGGGGCATTAAATAGCATGATTTCTCTTTGTGGTCTCATGTCATAATGGTGTCAGTGCATTTCCAATGATAATTCATTGAGCTTTCTGACTGGTCCTTGTGATATGGAAGGGAAATGCTGGGAAGGAAAAGGTGTGGTCCCTTTAAATGATAAGGAAGGGGGAAGGGAAGTGCTAGGTAGAGGAGGGAATGGTCCCTGGCTAGGGCTCCACCCCCAGGCCTTTGCCCATGGACCTCGGTGAGGACAGGCATTTCTGTAGCATGGGCGGCTGGACGTCGAGAAGAATGCACCAGTGTAGGATCACACCAGCACCCAGACAGGGCATCAGGCAGCAAACCGAGGCAGTTTGGCCAGGGCAGTTGTAGGAGAGTCCAGGCCATCAAGTGGCCTGACTCTAGGGGAAAACCATCTTCCTTCTGGCTCCCCCATCTCCTGAGAGCTACTTCCGTTCAATAAAACCTTGCACTCATTCTCCAAGCCCATGTGTGATTTGATTCTTCTGATAGACCAAGGCAAGAACCCTGGAATACAGAATGCCCTCTGTCCTTGTGATAAGGCAGGGATCTAACTGAGCTGACTAACGCAAGCCCATATGGATGGCTAAACTAAAAAAGCATCCTGTAACACATGCTCACTGGGATTTCAGCTTAAACATCCACCCCTACACACTGCCATGGGGTCATAGCTCCACAGCCTGCCCTTCCCTATGCTCCCCTAGAAGTTTGAGCAGCAGGGCACTGAAGAAGTGAGTCACACCCCCATCACATGTACTGCGAGAGGGACAAGGGAACTTTTCCATTTCACTTGCACTTGTGTAGACAAGTATTCAGTGGTGCAATAGACCCATGATATACTTGGCAAAAATGAATACACAAAACATTTCCAAATTGAATAAATGGGCAAGTAACTTTGGGAAGCGCTGTAATTTCATATTCTTCTTTCTTAGGGATTTATAATTTTCATCAGTTTACTAAAAGTTCTGAGAAGTCCTGTAGTGAAGAAACCAGTCTCCCAAATTTATTTGCATTGGGATCTTTTGGATTGTCCAATGGGAGGAAAACCTCCTGGTGTAAGTATTATCAAACTCTATGATCACAGAGAATTCCAAGTCCAGTTATCTATTTATGTTGCTGCTTTTCTCCAAAGCAGCTGGTGACTTTCTACAGGATAGATCTTTACTTTCTACAGGGTGGATAAACTATGTCTTATCTCTTTAATAGTAGATCTTTTTTCCTCATACTTTGTTCTTTTATTTATTAAAAGTGTTATAAACATATGTTATATTTTTATCCAATATTATATTGTCAATGTTTTTTTTCCAGGTATATTACTCACAATAATTCATGGTAATTTATTTCCTTATGAGTTATTAATTTTGTACTTTGAGCTCAATTCAAAGTGTGACCTGACTGATTGGTCTTTGTTTCTGCCCAGGTTGCTTGGGCCTTATTATGTGAGTACTCAGTGTGGTGGCTTCTCAATCATGTACAAGCCCGAGTGGGTTCAGGATTGAGTTTTTAACTTCTCTATGTGGGGGGGTGGGGGGAACACATCTTATTTATTTTTTTAAATTAGAGTCTGGATTAAGACCTTTAAGCTTCATTTTGTCGTCTATGATAAGCCTGCATTTTTCATTTTGTGCATCAAGGATTCTGGCTTTCTATCAGGATCTCATTTCTATCATCGCATTCCATATGAGCCCAACATTTACCGCCTATCATTTTGATGCCATTTAAATTCACACTTCTTGGTTAATAAGATGAGTGTATGTGGTTAGGGCAGCCAGAGCCTTTGCCTACCCATTCGAGACTCAGTTCTCCTTCAGGGTCTGGTAATCTGGAACTTCCCTAGCTTTCCTATTTCTTCAGATCTGTATCTTAAAATATGTTAGTGGCATTTCTTCAAAACATTACAATTCTCTTTAGAGAAAAGTTGTTTTGTTCTTATTAACTATACGGCTGTATTGTTGAAAACAGATTTTAGAAATGTCTTAGAGGTCATCTAGACTAATGCATTATCCAATGTTTGAATTCTCCTACTTCTAGTAATATCACTATTTATGGAAAATTGATGTGTGCCAGGAAGTTTGCTAAGTGCTTAAATGCATCACTTAACACATCCTTACCAAAAATTCACTGATTTAAAAAATTATTTGTAATACATATGGAAAAAAATGAGACTGAGAAAGGTGAAATGTTCACATGCCAACAAAGCAACTGCAAAGTCTGGATGCAAATCCAGGTTTTTTCTTTTTTTCTTTACTTCTTTGTAGCCCATTGGTCCCTACTGCACTGTATTCCGTACTACAGTTTTGGTACTAAATGCTTACTCAGCTTATTCTTAATTGCTAATAATAATGTCAAACGTACTGTTTTATTTTATGTAATGTCATTCCATGTAAATAATTAGCTTATTGTTATGTTATTAGTAGTAATTCTTTTTTCTGGTGAGTCACAGTACTTCAGGCATTGGTTTTAATCTAAACCTTTGAGTTCACACCATGTCAGTACTTCAGTATTGAATATTTACATTTTTTAATAGTTCCTCATATAAAATTCTTTATCCTTTCTGGTCACTCTTTAGATGAACTCCAGTTAATCTAATATCACTCAAAAAATGTTATCGATGACTGAATATAATTTTCTAGGTATCAGATGAAGAATAATGTGTAGATTTGACTGACATTTCTAAGATCTAAATTTCTTTAGTCACCTTTGGTAGCACTCTTTAGAAAATTATATTTACCACTCTTTATTTTCCTTTCTTCTACATTTGATGTGAATAGCTCTGCATTTTTCCCCCTTTTCCACTAAAGCCAGCTCATATTTCAAAGGTCACCAATAAGTTACAAGTCTTATAGCTAAAGTCTTTTATCTGTGCCTTACTGAGACATTTTAATGTCTTTGGTCAATACCTGGCAAGACAAGTTTTAGTGAATGTCATGATAAATATGTGACGCAAAGCTGTGAGTTATTCTGTCATTTACCTCTGTTGGGGGAGATCATGACCATCTTTTGAGACAACGCTTGTGTATGAGGCTGGCAAAGATGGAGTGGTCAAGAGTGATTCTTGCTAATCCAGTGGGTGGGTGGTGGTGATGGTTGGGCTCAGTTCAACTATATATTTGTGGAATGTTTAGGTTGAGGTAATCAATGAGTAGTCCTCTATGTCATTCTGGAATTCAAGAGAGAGATGTGGACAAGACTCAGTGCCTGAAAGTTCTTAATATATTGAAGATATGTTAACTTCCTATTGTTGCTATAACAAATTACCATATACAGTAGCTTAAAACAGTATGAATTTACTATCTTACAATTCTGGAGATCAGAAGTTTGAAATCAGTCTCATTGGACTAAACTCAAGGTATTGACAGGCCTGCTTTTTCATTTTATTTTATTTTTCCTGGAGGTTCTGGAGGAGAATCCATCTTCCTTAACTTGCCCAGATTCAAAGGGTGCCTATATACTTTAGCTTGTGGTCCCCTTTCTCTCTCTCATACCAGCAGCATAGCATCTACTCTTCTGATTTCTGATTCTGTTCTTGTACCTTCTCTTTCTCTGATCATCCTGCCTTCCATGAGGCTCTTGGGATTACAGAGGGTCCACCTAGATAATCCAGGATAATCTTTCTATGTCAAGATGTTTCACTCAATCATATCTGAATAGTCTCTTTTGCTATGTAAGGCTATATATTAATAGGTTTGGGGCACTAGGATATTAATATCTTTGTGTTGCAGGCAATTGAAACTGTGAAACTATAACACCACACTAAGAGAGTGTATAGACAAATAAAAAGAAAAGAGAAGATGATTTGGAGAATATTAACCTTTAATGAGCAATAGAAGAAAGAATCTTTAATAAAAGATCATGGAAAAAAAGTGATAAGAAAGGTTGAAGGGAACTGTGATGTGGGGGTATAACCAAGACCAACAGAGAAGAGATTTTCAAGAAGGTAAAACAGTCAAGTATGTGGAGTTTTTTAAAGATGTCAAGGAAGAGGAAGGGTAACTATTGCTTGACATATTTGGCCATTAAAAGGTTCCTGAAAATTCATGAAGAAAAGGCTTTATATGCTCAAAACCCTGCTATACAAAGTAAAGTTATAGAGCTTGCATATTTCCAAAGAATTTCCCTGAAAAAAATAAAAATTTAGAAAGTGCTGACATTTCCAGACTTATGACTTAGCAACTTGAATATCTGAACTCTTCAGCACCGTGAATTCCCTCAACAAGCATGTGGTAATGGATAGACTTTGGTGTCACCAGCACTCTTGATTAAATTGTAGTTCTATTACACACTAGCTTTGTGTCTTGGGGTAAAATACTAAAGCCTTTAAACATTTACTCAGTTTTCTCCCTTATAAATTAGGATAATAATATTTAGTTTGCAAGTAATTGTTAATATTCCAATGAGAACAATATAAAATGCCTGGCACACAGTAGCTTCAATAAATGATATTTAATATTATTACTAGCACTATGGAAGTACTTTCTTAAAAAATATGTAAAGTATCACAAATAGCAGCTGTTATAATTTTAAAAGTTTTTCTAGATTTCAAATTAGGGATGGGGTCAGCAAAAGTATGTGCATGACTAATAGGCTTCAAATCAAGCCAATACTGTGTCTTACAATTACTATGTTCTCTCTTTAGAAATAGAACATCAAATGAGAAGACATTTTTGTTTTCTCCCATCAGCAATGACAGCAGTCATTTTCAGGATTTCAACTGACAAGTTTCAGAGTTGCTTTGCCTAAGGTTCATGTCCCTGATCTGCACCTGTACCCTGCCCACCCTCACCCTTTTTCTGCCCAAATAAATCAGTCTGGGATTAATCTTTGCAGATTCATTCCTCACTGCTCCCCTCAGTGAATAAAATTTGGACCAGAGTGGGGGAATTCCTGAATATGCCATGTTCTTTCATGCCTCTGGGACTTTCTTTCCGCAGTCAAGAACATTTAGTGTATTTGTCTGCCTGTGAGATTCCAAATGGCCTTCTTGGATCAGCTCAAATGTCCTCCTTGACGGTTTATTTGCCCTTGGGTTTAAATTTGTGCTTTTCTGTATTAAGATCTCTCCAAAATATTAATGATTTATTTCCAGTCATAAACTAGCTTTTTTTTTTTTCAGCAAATCTTTCCTTTCCAAGCCTGAGAGAGAGATAGCTAAAGGGTAGAACTCAGAAGTGGTTCATTTTCTGATATTTATTATTCAGGAATGCTTGTTAAAATAGTAACCTTTCCTATTAATGAAAAGAGTTGATACAAGGGCAACAAGTGGCAAAAACAGCTCTTGTTCAGCTGTAGAAGAAAACATCTTAGTAACCCAGAGGGTTAATTCATCAAGAAGATATTCAGAATGGTTTCTATACACAGATGCATTTTGCAAAAGGCAGAAATAGATCTGTCATTTCGCTCTGTTTTCTCCAAGAATCCAGTGGCATTGAGGAAAGCAGGTGAAACTAATTTAATATTCTATTTAAATATTTCAGGTATTTTATTTGCTCAAAGCAAAATATCTCATTCAATATCTTATTCAATAAAGGCATGTCAGGACCTAGAACTGATGATAGCCAGGTGAAAAGTTTGTCTGGATAGGCAACGAGTCCTGAAGTCCTGATTTTCCTACTGCAGATTTAAAAGACTAATAGAAGAAAAGAACAGGGGTTGGAATCCATAGTGACATTCAGTTCTTCCCCTGTACTGACATCTCTGGGTTACAGAGCTCTTTGAAAAGGAATTCTCACTTTACAGGTGTGTTTTGGTTTGCATCTAAAGAAGTTGAAACTAAGTGCCGGGCAAAGTTGTAGTATCGAAGAGGCTGACTTCAGATTATGCACAAACACACACTTTAGAGTAGAGAACAGATAGGTTTGCAAGTGAAATATTCCCTGGCTTTATTCAAAAAGTGATTTTCATGAGATGCTGTGCTTACTTATACAGGAAGCAGAATCTTTTTTGTTCAGCAAAATACTTTGGTTTGTTGGTTTCAGATGACCCAACAGGCACTTGCTTACAGGAATGAGGGGAAACAATCAGGTGATTATTAAGCTCCTATGTACATTGAGGTCAACGTAGTGTGGTCTAATAGTCTAATAATAGTTTGCTCCTGAGCGTGACTCTCCAAGGACAATGCTAGAGAGGCAGTATTGCATTACAGGTGTAGGGTATAGGAAGGCATAGTAACAAGACATCAAGAGTTGAAAAAATTAGAACCCTTGGGGAATATTGTACAATACAGCACAATCCTAAATTATTTGGGACATAATTAAATAACAAAGTTTAAGTGCCATACATTTATTCTTATTGTGTGCTGGTCACCCTATATACAGATGGTTTGATGGATTTAAAAGCAGAGAGACAGGCTAGAAATAGGAAAGAATGCTGAAAAAGAAGTTTCTACCAGTTTTCTGCAGAAACAAGTCTAAAATCTAGAGTGTTACCAGAATTTTACTCTAGCTACTTCTGCCAAGTAGCTACAGCTACTTTAACTTCTTACCTTCCTGTCCTTTATTTCCCAGCCAAAATAAGATATTCATCTCTGTGTGTTTCACACATGTTCACAACCCCCCACCCTTAGGCATCACATACTGCCCTTGCAGAGTCACTAAAGGTTTCTGAGTAGCGTTCAAATCTCTCTTCCAACTGACCATCCTGGTGGGAGTGGGCAAGAAGCAGTTGACACTATGGAAATTAAGGTACATGAAAGAATTTGGACCAAAAATGTAGACTTTTGTGCAATCAATACAAGAGTCAGGGTTGAGGCAATGCATGAGTGAGTTCACCTGGAGAATATAATAAGAAAGAACATAATAAGAGAGAAATAGAATAAGAGAAGATAATAAGAGAATATAATAAAAGAGAAAGAAAAACCATAAGGACTGTCTGTCCATCCTTCAGTGGAAAGAGAAATTAAGAGAAGAAATGAGCAGTCAGAAAGAAAGGATGGACATAGGGAGGAATTTTAGAGTGAGTGATCATTAGTGTTGATTGTAATAGAAAAATCAAAGAAGATTGAGGGTGAGAAAAGTCCTGCTAAACTGGGAGAATTGGAAATTAAATTTTTGTGTCAAAGGTTTGTCACTGTAGTGGCAACAGGACAAGACTGGCATGAAGTGAGCAGGGAATGAGAAGGAGGCAGCAGTGGAGGCCGTTGAGTAGTGACAACTATTTTGAGAATATTATTTGAAGAAAGGAGACAGATGGGACGATAGCTTGAGGGTTGAAGTGAGATTCAAAAACCCACTTCTTCAGTAACATTTCTCAATATCACAGTCATCATAAAAGATTTTTGTGTGATTTTTCCCAAAGCATTCCTAAAGGCCATCTACTGTACATGTGGTGAGTCCTGGAAAAAGTCTTGAATTCTGGACAAATAACTAAATCTTGGCAGTCTCCATATTCTCCACCTGAAAGTAGGGATACCAATTATTGGTGTTCAAATATATGTTGTGAACATTCCAGGAAATATAAAATCATTTTTAAACTGCAAAGCCCATACAAAATATGGTAGTACTATCATTGTAATCAGCTATGTGATTTTTTAAAAGTCTAATACAAAAGATTCCAAAATATTCCAAAATATTTATATTTCAAAACATTTTAATACAAAGTAATTTGATATGTAACAGTTCAAAATTAAAGTAAGAAAACGACCATTTACAAAGTACTCATACTAAATGCCAGGCATAGAAATAGATACGTAAAATTATTCTTTTAATTCTCTTTAGGGAACAATAAGATAAGTATAGATTTGTTCATTTTACTGATGGAAAATAGATCTGTGAGATATTAACTAGTACTCTCAAATTCACTTAACCAGTTAGGGAAGAGTCAGGATTCAGGATTAAAACCCATATTATAAAGTTATAAATCCACTTTGCTCAATCAATATAAACATTTGTTTCTCAAATTTCCTTGTATTATACATATAAACAAGAACTCTAATAAAATAGTTGTTTGATTTGGCTGGACATATTCATTAAAATAACTGCTTATATAATTATGGACTAAATTCAAATTTGAAGAGGAAATCCTTATGAAATATAAAAGTTTCTGGGATTTTTCTGTGTATGATTCTCTTTAGACGTCCTGTGTTGCCTGCAGAATTTAGGATCAGAAGTCCTAAATAAAAAGTATTATCTACAAATTATTGTAAATGTATTTTTAGTACAGAAATCCGAACTGTTTCTCATTAAAATGTTCCATTTCCATGCCTTGTTCTCCAAAGTGGTGCTAAGGGTGACTAAGAGAGTCCATTCCCAAATCAAATACTCTCAGTTATATAGAGGTGTAATTAGTAAACCTGCAGTCATATATTTGAAGAACCATGTGAAGACCATTTATCCCTATTTTCACTATTATATAATAGCGAAAATTCTAACTTTACTAGGGACAAAGAAGATAAAGGGCAAGGATACAATGATAATGCGGATGAATGGAAGAAGAAAAGTTATTCCCATGTAAAACCCACTTTCCTTTAAGCAGGAGAAGTGGTACAGAAACATAATGGTTAAAATCTGGGTTTAAACCTAGGCTCCACAATTTACCGCAATTTTGGGCAGGATTACCAAATTACCAGCGATTTTGAGCAGAAGTACAAATTACTAGTGATTTGGGGCTAGATATTTAACTGCTTGTGTCTTGCTTTCCTCATCTATAAAGTAAAATTTTATAATTATTAAATGTGAGTTATAAGAATGCCCAGCCTATAGAAAGCCCTATATTATCTATTATTAATATTTTATTTTCAAAGTTACTCTGAAGATCTTTCTCTTGAATTTATTATGAATAACCAAAACAAATACTGCTATCTAGAAAAACTAAATTTCCTCTTTTTTGTTTTAACTTAAATATGCATTTACTTATTTTTGAACTTAGGTTTCACATGTTTTTTTATTTTTATTATTTTATTTTATTTTTTATTACGCATTACGTTCTAGGGTACATGTGCACAATGTGCAGGTTTGTTACATATGTATACATGTGCCATGTTGGTGTGCTGCACCCATTAACTCGTCATTTACATTAGGTATATCTCCTAATGCTATCCCTCCCCCTTCCCCACACTCCATGACAGGCCCTGGCATGTGATATTTCCCTTCCTGTGTCCAAGTGTTCTCATTGTTCAATTCTCACCTATGAGTGAGAACATGTGGTGTTTGGTTTTCTGTTCTTGCGATAGTTTGCTGAGAATGATGGTTTCCAGCTGCATCCATGTCCCTACAAAGGACATGAACTCATCCTTTTTCATGGCTGCATAGTATTCCATGGTGTATATGTACATTTTCTTAATCCAGACTGTCATTGATGGACATTTGGGTTGGTTCCAAGCCTTTGCTATTGTGAATAGTGCCACAATAAACATACGTGTGCATGTGTCTTTATAGCAGCATGATTTATAATCTTTTGGGTATATACCCAGTAATGGGATGGCTGGGTCAAATGGTATTTCTATCTAGTTCTAGATCCTTGAGGAATCACCACACTGTCTTCCACAATGGTTCAACTGGAAAAACTAAATTTTCAACTCTACTTAATAACAAAATAAGGCTCCTCGAGGTAGGCATAAATTTAAGGAAAGAATATTAGGTCTTATTTAAGGAGAGGAGTTCTTTAGTTATAATCTATTCATTCATTAATTTATTCATATTTATTCAACAGTCATTGTCTATTGTGTGCCTCCTGCCCTATATTTATAAAATAACAGTCAACAATTTCTTCTCCAACTATATGTGCATGTCACTTCTCACATCAAGAGCTGGTGACTATTAACTTTCCCTTGAATCTGGTTAGACTTCCTTTTGCAAATAAAATGTAGCAGAAAAAGTGATGTGCCAGTTTCCTCCCAGCTTTTAAGATAGCTGTCAGCTTCCACTCCCTGCCTTGGTACCCAGTTTCTATGTAAGATGTTCAGCTACATTGAGACCCCTTGTACTGTGAGAAATCCCAAGCCAGACATAATGGAGAGGTCACATGAAGAAGAGAGAAAAGCTTGTCATGTCCGTAGTGGTTCTAACTATCCCCAAACCTGTCAATGAAGAAGCAATTGCCATTTATAATAGCGTTTAAACCCTCTCAGGTGCCATGTGGAACAGCACAGCCCAGTTAAGCCCAGCTCCTACTGCAGATTTGTGAGAAATCATACGTTGTTGTTTTAAGCCACTTAAGTTTAGGGATGGTTTGTTAATCACCAATGGGTAACCAAAACAATGCTTTTAACCCAGAAGCAATATGATGTGAATAGCACCTCTAGGTATAAAGGCTGAGTTGCAGCTAAGAGGTGAGATGAAATAAAATTTATAGAAATCTGTAGAAAACAGAGGGTAGTATATTAGTTTTAATGTCTTCTCATGAAGGCAGGTCTAGATACATTTATCAATACATTTAGAGACTAATAGTCTAATAACTCAGAGTGCTAATTTACTAATATATTATCCCAAATGACCCAGAATATATCCTCATCAGCACATTTACCCCGTGCTCCACAAGCTACGGGAATGGTCAATTTGTCATCAAAACGTTTCATGGAATCCAACATGAGGAATTAGCCCTATATTCTTAATGGCACCTAAACTGGATAACCCAGATAAGGAGGGGAGAATATGCATATCAGCTCCTCTGAAAACCCTGTCTGGAGGGTTGCTGGACACATACTGACAAATTCAAGTCATCTGACATATTTCTTAGAGGCTTTATGCTGCATGCTCCCATTAGTTAGCAGAGTCCTCTTTCAGACAGAGAATGCAAGAACTGATTATGATTAGGTTAGTTTTTCCTATTTGCTATGATTGGATTAGATAGATTGACCCAAATATGTTCTCTTGAAACAAAACCAAGAACACTTAAATGGCAACGTAGTCCCCTAAAATTCCTCAGCCTTTGATTTCTGGCTAATGCTTGGGGTAAAGTTTTCACCTTGAGAGAGGGTCTTGCACTGTTGCCCCAGCTGGAGTGCAGTGGGGGTGACCCTAGCCCACTGCAACCTCAAACTTCTGAGCACAAGTGACCCTACCACCTCAGCTTCCTGAGTAGCTAGGTTTATAGGCATGTGCCACCATACCCAGGTTAAAAAAGAAAAAATTGGAAAAAGAAAAACTGTAGAGATAAGGTCTCGCTATGTTGCCCAGGCTGATCTTGAACTCCCGGGCTCAAGCATTCCCTCACATCAGCCTACCAAAGTGCCGGGTTTACAGGCATGTGCTATTGCAACCAGCCCATTTCCACATTTTTGCTATGCACATTTATACTCACATGTTGCCATCATTTAGTATGTTATCTTGGCTGCACATTTTACCATAGAAGCTTTTATATAGATTCCCAGGCTTTTTTATTGCCTATTTGTGATAAGATTGCCTGAAATGTGGCCCTCCTGCCTGGACACAGAACTACACTTGTACCACTTCACTAAATTTTTTTTTTAATGGATAACTTCACTTTTTCTCAAACATAGCCATGGCCCAGGATCTTATTCTTGGGCCTCATCACTTCTCTTTCTATATGTGCATCTTCTCAAATTGTGCTCATTACAATAACATCTGTGTAAACAACTTCTGTTTAAGAAAATTTCAGATCTTTGTTTATCCTGAATTTCTCTTCCAAATCCCGTCCTACCAGATAACTTTATTAAAGCCTTGCTCCTGAATCTTAAATAAACACGTTAAGTGTAGAATTTTAATAGTTTCCCTTAAGTCCCAACGAACTGTCTTTTCCTTTGACTTTATTTTCCATTTAATAGTTTTTTTTTTTAAAGAGCATTCTAGGCTTGCAAATGAAGGTTTTTTTTTTATTCCTATTTCTCTATTAACATGCAAATTATAACCCAAGTCTTCTAGATTTGGTCTCTGTACTGTTGCTCAAGTCTATCTCTTTTCCATCTCCACCACCAGCATTCTACTTAGGGCTCATTGATGTCCCTCCTAGAATTGCTGCAATAGATCTTTAACTCTCCTCTCACCTCCCATTCAATTTTTCAAACTCCAATTGATTCTATGCAGACTGCCAGTCTGCCCTGCTTAGCCATTCTCCAGTTATTCACTGCTTAAAATCCACCAGGGCTTGTCTTAGTTTAGCAAATAAAACCAACATTTTTCAGTTTGAATTTCCAGACTCCCCACAAACATTTAATCTCCTTACTTTCATATGTATGTTCTGTATTCTGAGTAAATTGGAATCTAGTAGTGTTTACTAAATATATTATACATTTTTTCAGTGCTGTGTACATACTTTATATCGATAAGGCTCCTTGTCATCATTCTCTTACCTTAAAAAATGGTATATACCTTTGAAGCATGTTGCAAACACAGGTTCTTTCCAAATTTTTTCATAATCCTCCCTGTTTTCTCCTTTTTTAAGTGATTGTAGCAAAGAAATTTATCTGTATTTCTTACAATATTACTTGTAACTCCAGTCTCTTAGGCACAAGACTATCCAATCTTTTCCACTAAGCTCTAGGATTCTTCAAGAAAGCAGCTGTACCTTATTCAATTTCATAGTCTTAATGACATGCACAGTGCCTGGCACATTGGAGAAGCTTCATAATGTTTGTTAACCTGGAATAGACCAGCATTAAGTAGGCTCCATGGGAATCAAGTCCATGGTCTTAGTCTCATTATCACTGATGCCTGGCCACAAGAAAACTATGTAAGGTGGCAAAATTCTTGTTATATTGAAGCTTTAATTAAAGTACATTTAATTCTCAAGACAAGTTCCAGTTTAGTGACCCTGAAGAAGAATAGAGAATGTCGTCTATTCATTAACTGAGCAGAGGTAAATGTAAGTTCCTCTAGGAATTTCCATTTTAAAACAGCCAATATTGGCTGAGACAAACTGACAACAGAAATAAGTGCCTAGAGATAGAGACGTGGGCAGTCACACAGCTTTTTGAAACTAAATGTATTTGGTAAACTAGCAATGTTGTTACTTCCTGTGTTCTTAGTCTTGTTTTAAGTAGTGGGAAGGATTAAAAATAAAAAATGCAAAACATAAGATTGTTATTCTCAAAGAGCAAATGCTTCTTCCTTCACCTATTCTGTGCCTATGTGTGTGTGTAGTTTTTAATGTTTACTTAATATAATGTATAATCTACTTACTGCTTATTGTGCATAACTTACTCAATATTTGTCTCTCTGCCACAACATCTCTATTCCTTAATACTTGATATATCCTTCCATTGCATCTATGACAATCTAGGTAAGGATTCAGCAACATTTTTTACAAAGGCCTAGACGGTAAACTTTCTAGTCTTTGGGGCCCAGGAATCCACATACGCTCTCTGTAGCAACTACTCAACTCTGCCATTGTTATGGGAAAGCAGTCATGGACAGTACTGAGTGAACTAGGACGGCTGTGTTCACAGGCTGTACAGAACACACAGAAGGCTAGATTTGGCCCATAGGCTACAGTTTGCTGACCTAGATTATTCATAAGCTCTGAAGGTTTGTCCATCCAAGAATCCTTTGATATTTGGCACTATCTTACTTGAATTTTTCATTGACTTTATTATTGGTTTGGTAGAGATGTAAACTTCTTTTATACTAAAACCAAGAGACGGTAGAGAGGGATTGGAGACAAAAAGATAAAGTAAATGAGATGTCTGGTTCAGAGCATTATGGCAAGGATGGGGGTGAACCAAGGATGGAGACAATGTCAGATAAATTAAAACCTCCCTCTGGTTCTTTCTTAGGAGCCAGGGAGAGTTGGGTCAAACCCAGGAGCTTCCCGACACAATGAGACTTTCTTATTACAGACAAAATAGCCACTGGCATAATCAAGAAATAAGCAACAGAGCCAATTCAATGCCCCCTGAGAGCCTCCACTGTTAAGAGTAAAATCCTCTGAGCAGGAAGAAAAGTCAGCTGAGGAAGACAATCAACATTCAATTCCTTCTCATTTTCACAGACTTGCTTCTCTGAGTTAGCTTGACCTGCCAGGACACTGTTAAGGTGGGGAAAGCAATTCAAGCAGCAGATTGTGACACCACTCCAAACCATGGGGACACTGAGTGTCAGTTTCCTAGTCAGGAAACTAATCATGTTATACGGGACTTCCTTCCTAAAAACTATGCCAGCCTAGAGCAGGCAAAACAAGGTGGATTGAAGCCATATGTTATAGCAGTGAATATTTACTGTGATTAAAATCAGCAAAAATTATCTGAGGCATTTGATACTCATTTAACCTTTAATAACCTTTAATCCCTGATATTTAATTTCCTTCATTTTGATGCAATCTTTTCTTTTTTTTTTAATCTGAGGAATACAATCTTCCTTCTTTTCCTTTTAATCTAAAATTCCTCTCAGGTGAAACTAGGTAACATTAAGGCCTTGCCACAAATTAATTTTACTTGTATGTATGGATTTTTATTGGCATGTTGATATTCTAAATTAAAGCATGGAATGAGACCTTAATTTCTAGTTGATCACATTTCTTCTGGTTCTTGGTTACCCTCACTTTTGTGGTTAAAGTAATACACATCCATTCAAGTTCTGCGTATTGTCTATTACCATTTTGTTTTCTCTTTTCTTAACTTTCTCTTAAGGTCTCAATAACTAGCAGAGTTTTTGTTTTTGTTTTTGTTTTCTCTAAGTTTAATAGTTTACATATTTGATGTCTGCATCCCTGTTTCATGTAACAGATTCCTTTGCTGATTGGTATGTACTACTAGTGGTATATACATTGTTAACTGTTTACCACAATCATTCCCTTTTCCTCTGGGCACAGAGCTAGATTGTATTTCACAGACTCTCTCACGGTTTAGTGTGACCATACGACTGAGGCCATTGAACTATAGTGGAAATGATGGCTGTCTCTTTCATACCTGGCCTATGAAAACCTCTTAGTTACTCTTTCCTCGCCACTGGCTGACAGTGAAGGACTTAGAAGTCCTGAAAGATGGTGGGGTCATGAGATGGAAAAGACTAGGCACCTAAATCACCCTGTGATAGTTCACTTCCTGACCATGCTCATTGAGTTGTCAGCAAGACTGTAATTTTTATTATGGTAAACCACTATGATTTCTGGGGATTTATCTATTACGGAAGCAAGTATTACCCTAATTTATATGCCACTTAGCCCTATTATGCATTATACTCCATGTTGCTTTCTAAGATTTCATTTTTGCCTTCTCTGCAATCTTCTTCATAGAAGGTACTTGACCCTCAATGAGAGGGATTTTGAAATTCAAAGTAAAATATCACAATCACTTTCATTCCATGTTATTTCAACAACAAAACTAAAATGCAGCTGTTGTTTATCCTTATTCTACAGATGAAGACAAGGAGGCACAAAGAGTTAAGTGGTTTTTCAAAATCATAGAGCAAATTTCTGAAAGGCCAGTATTCGAATACGATCTAGTCTGGTGCCAAAGCTCAGGCTTTTTACATTATGTCCCCTTTTCTATCATGTCCTGGAAACCTCTAAAGATGCTTTAATGTTATCACAACCCAATTGTCTCTTTCTTAACCTACAATGAATACTAAGCTGCTGGAGAATCATTTATGCCCTGCAATGTCAGTGAGACATTTAAGAATTAAATAGTAATAGGAGAGCCAAAACAACATTTTCTTAAACTTTATTAATAATTCACTTCGGACAACATCCAAGAAGTCTGGTTATGCTGCATTCTGTACTTCATAGGGCTTGTTGTGATTCTACCTCTGTATCTAGGCCAATAAAAATATTGTAAAACTTCTAAATCCCAAATGCAGAAATTAGGACAAAACTCCACGGACTTAAAATAAGTTGTTAAATATTTTTTTGAATGTGAAAATCTCACAAATCATGAGTTCCATGAGGTGAGGTGACACTTGACATTGAGATCTACACATCATCTTTATATGTGAGTCACATCTCTTATTTGTACAGCATTTTGATGACCTTGCTAGCACCTTTCTTGTGAGCCCCATGACTGCTCTCATCTTCCAAATGTCTTGTGATGTTCAGCAAGAAAGCTGTTATCTCCACTACAGTGAAAAAAAAAAGGTTTCAATCACTGATTCTCAGCTAAGCTCATTCATAAGGCCAATTGACAAATGAATAGTTCTCAGGATTGGGCATTTATTGAGTTTCTTTGTGCCAGTTATAAACTTGATGAACATCATTTTACATTATCTTTACATTTATTTAAATATTTATTAATCCCTGTTTTTCAAGTACTATTCTTTGTGTGTGCTAGTATGTAGTGAACCAGATGACAATATTCTTGATTTCAGGGTACTTATAACAATATTTTGAAACAAAAATATGCTCATCATTCTGATATAGGTGAGGACTGAGACTTATAAGCGTTAAACAGTTTATCCAAGCTCAAATAGCTGAATTCACAGAAGCCAGAATTCAAATTCATGACCATTTGATATTAAGTCAGTAGTAAACTTGTCACTCAGGACAGGGCTAGGTTGAAAACACAGAAAAGAAAGTGGAAAATTTCCTATTTTATGGAAATAATAATCTAATTAAGAAAGTAGTACTCACATACAAAAATTGAAGATAATATAATTTGGGGAAAAAACTGTACTGGCAAAATTGTAAGTGTTTTAATATATTTGTGATGAAGTTTAAGAAAAGGGATAGGGTCAGGAAAGTTTTAATGGAGAATTCTACTGTTCTTTGGGTAGAGGTCTACGTGGTAGTGAAGAGAGAGAGCCCAGGGGAGGTACCCCAACATGTTGGAAAATGCAGAAAAGGCAGAGATTTACATTCAGATGAGAAAATAAACACAAACAGAGTAGCTGGTTTAGAAAAAAACAAGTTTAGAGATGTAGATGGGGTCTGTTTGGAGATTGCTTTGAAAGCCAGGGAAAGGAGTTGATATATTTTAGGAGGATATTAGAAAGAAATTGTACTGATGTTTGTGCAAAAGTAAAGTATAAGACAGTCTTCAGAGGAGTAGGCAGCACAAAATGGTAGAACAGAAATCTCCACCAGTCATCCCCACCCCCCAATTCCTGCAAGGACACCAACTTAACAACTGTCTATACAGAAAAAAATATCTCATAAAACAAAAAATCAGGTAAGCCCTCATAGAATCTGGTTTTAACATTGTTTTACTGAAAGAGGCACTAAAGAGATAGAAAAAATAGCCTGGAATAGCCGACACCACCCCTCCTCTACACCCCTCCACCCCCTACCCAGCAGCAGCTGCCTAGTGTGGAAAGTGTCTCTGGACACTGAGGTAGGAGGAGCACAGCATTTGTGAGGCATTGAACTCAGTGCTGTTCTGCTAGTGCAGAAACAAAAATCAGACCAAAGTCAGTTGATGTCCACCCATGGAGGGAGCATTTAAAGCATCCCTAGCTAGAGGGGAACCACAGATCCCAGTGGTCCAAATCTAAGTTCCCACAAAACTCATCACTGAGGGCTGAAGTGTTCTGGGTCTCTAAGTAAACTTGAAAGTCAGTCTGGGCCATAAGGACTGCAACTCTTAGGTGAGTTCTGGTGCTGAACTGGGCCCAAAGACAGTGGACAGGAGCAGTAGGCACAATATACTAAGACGCCAGCTGGGGTGACTAAGAAAGTAGTGACTCTCCAACTCCTTCCCCTAACTCCAGGCTGCACAGTTCACAGCTTCAAAAGAGACCCGTTCCTTCAGCTTGAGGAGAGGAGAAGGAAGAATGGGAAGAACCTGTCTTGCATCTTGGATACCAGCTCAGCCACAGCAGGATGGGGCATGGTCAGAGCTGTGAGGCCTCTGTTCCAGGTTCTAGCTAACAGATTACATTTCTAGACACACCGTGGGCCAGAAGAGAAACCTCTTCCTTGAAGGGAAAGACCCAGTCCTGGCAGCATTCATCAAATGCCAACTAAAGAGCCCTTTGGTTCTGAAAACCAGCTGCAATACCCAAGTACTATATTGAGGACTTTGGATGAGCTTCTGAGACTTGCTGGCTTCAGGTACCATCATGGACACAGGAGGGTAGAGCACCAAGTAGGTTCCTAGGGTCCCTGATTCCAGAAGTTGGCTCTTAATTGGCATTTCTGGACCTGCCCAGGGCCAGAGGCAAGCCCACTCCCCTGAAGGGTGAATCCCAGGCCAGGCAGCTGACTTAAGAGTCCTTGGGCCTTAAAGAAATATCAGTGGTAGTCTGGCAGTACTCCCCATGGCCTGTGATAGTGGTGGTTATGGGGTAAGGTTCCTCTGCATTTGGAAAGGGAACAGAAGAGGAGAAATGATTATGGTTTCAGTGCCAGCTCAGCCACAGTAGAACAGAGCACTAGGTAGACTTCTAAGGTTTTGACACTAGTGCCTGAATCCTGGAGAGCATCTCTGGAACCACTCAGGGCCTGTGGGAACTCACCAACCTAAAGAGAAGAACAAGTGCTGACTATAGACTGCCAGGGCCTTGAAAAAACATAGGCAGTAGCCAGGGAGTGGTAACAGCAAGCCATGGGCAAGAGTCAGTGCTGTGCTGGCTTCAGGTCTGACCCACCACAGTCATAGTGGTAGTGATCACGGGCGTGCTTGTGTCACTCTACTTCCAGATTTAGGTGGCTCAGAACAGAGAAATAAACTGTTTGTTTGGGAGAAACTAAGGGAAGAGAACAAGTATCTGTCTGGTAATCCAGAGAATTCTCCCAGATATTGTCTAAGACTGTCAAGGCAGTACTTCTACAAATCTGCAAGATTCACATTGTTACTGGGCTTGAGGTGCCCCCTAAAGCAGACACAGCTTAGATCACAACACCCAAGTCCTTTCAAATATCTGCAAAGACTTCTCAATAAGGATGGGCACAAACAAGCCCAGAGAGTGAAGACTACAGTAAATAGCGAACTCTTCAATGTCTAGACACTGAATAACACCTACTAGCACCAGCACCATCCAGGAAAACATGACCTCACCAAATGAACTGAATAAGACACCAGGGACCTATCCTGGAAAAACAGAGATATGTGACCTTTCACGTAGAGAATTCAAAATAACTATGTTGAGGAAACTCAAGTAAATACAGGAGAACACAGAGTAGAAAGTCAAAGTTCCATCAGATAAATTTAACAAGTAAATTGAAATAATTAAAGAGAATCAAGCAGAAATTCTGGAGCTGAAAAATCTAATTAGTATAGTGAAAAATGCAGCAGAGTCTTTTAATAGTAGAACTGATCAAGCAGAAGAAAGAATTCGTGACCTTGAAGGCAGGCTATTTGAAAACACATAGTCAGAGGAGACAAAAGAAAAAAGAATAATAAACAATGAAGCACGCCCAGCCTACAGGACCTAGAAAATATTCTTAAAAAAAAAAAAAAAATTATCCTTGAGCTTTGGGAAGTTGATTATTAAATGCCTTAGAGGTAGGGAGAGAGAGAGAGATCAAGGTAGAGCATTAGGAATAATAACAAACAACTTCCCAAACCTAGAGAAAGATATAAATATCCAAGTACAAGAAGGTTATAGAACACCAAGCAGATTTAACCCAAAGAAAACTACCTCAAGGCATTTAATAATCAACTTCCCAAAGATCAAGGATAAAGAAAGAACTCTAAAAGCAGTAATGGAAAAGAAGCAAATAACATGCAATGGAGCTCAAATACGCCTGGCAGCAGAATTTTCAGTGAAAACCTTACAGACCAGGAGTAAGTGGCATGACATATTGAAAGTGCTGAAGGATAAAAACTTATACCCTAGAATAGTATATCTGCCAAAATTATGTGTCAAGCATGAAGGAGAAATAAAGACTTTTCTGACAAGCAAAAGCTGAAGGATTTTATTAATACCATACCTGTCCTACAAGAAATGCTAAATGGGGTACTTCAATCAAAAGGAAAAAAAAACATGAATAAGTGACAAGTAATCATGCGAAGGTAAAAAATTCAATGGTAGTAGTGAGTACAAGAAAAACCCAGAATCTTATAAAATGATAACTGTGATGTGTAACTACTTTTATCTTAAGTAGGAAGAATAAGCAATGAGCCGCTAAAAAATAACTACAACAACATTTTAAGACACTCATAGCACAAGATATAAACAGAAAAAAAAAAGTTTAAAAGCCTGGGAACAAAATTAAGGTGCAGAGTTTTTATTTCTTTTTTTTTTTTGTTTATGCAAACAATGTTAAATTGTTATCAGGTTAAAATAATGGGTTATAAGATAGTATTTGCAAACCTCATGATAATCTCCAACTCAAAAAACTTACAATAGAGAGACAAAAAATTAAAAACAAGAAACTACATTTTTTTGGAGTAAACACTCCAGTCAAAAGACAGAGTGGCTGAATGGATGAGCAAAACAAGATCTATTGATCTGTTGCCTACAAGAAACACACTTGGCCTATAAAGAGTCACATAGAAAATAAAAGGATGAAGAAATACTTTGCAAGTGAAACCAAAAAAGCAAGAGTAGCTATACATGCATGAGATAAATAGATTTCAAGTTGAAAACTATAAGCAGAATAAAGGAAGTCACTATATAATGTTAATAGGGTCAATTCAGCAAGAGGATATAACAATTTTAAATATACATGCACCCAACAGTGGACCACCCAGATACATAAAGCAAGATTATTAGAGCTAAAGAGAGAGGCCCCAATACAATAATAGCTGGAGACTTCAACACAACACTTTCACTATCGGACAGGTTTTCCAGGCAGAAAAGCAATGAAGAAACATCAGACTTAACTGCACTATAGAACAAATGGATCTAATAAATATTTACAGAATACTTAATCCAATGGTTGCAGATTATACATTATTTTCCTCAGCACATGGGTCATTCTCAAGGATAGACAAGATCACAAAACAAATCTAAAAACATTAGAAAAACTGTAATAATATCAAACATCTTCTCTGACCACAATAGAATACAACAAGAAATTAACAAGATGGATTTTGAAAACTATACAAATACATGGAAATTAAACAATATGCTCCTGATTGACCAGCAGGGTCAATGAAGAAATTAAGAAGGGAATTTCTTGAAACAAAGTATCATGGAAAAACAAAATACCAAAACCTATGTGATACAGTAAAAGCACTACTAAGAGGAAAGGTTATAGCTATAAGCGCCTACATGAAAAAAAAAGCTTCAATAAACAATCCAATGAGGTATGTTAAAGAACTAAAAAATCAAGAGCAAATCAAACTGAAAATTACAAGAAATAATACAGATCAGAGCAGAAGTCAATGAAATTGTAATAAACAATACAAAAGATCAATGAAACAAAAGTTGGTGTTTGGAAAGAATCAACAAAAATTGACAAACCTTTAGCCAGACTAAGAAAAGCATACAGAAGATACTAATAAATTAAATCAGAAATAAAAAAGAGACATTACAAGCAGTACTGAAGAAGTTCAAAGAATCATTACTGGTGACTATGAGCAACTATATGCCAATAAACTGGAAAATCTAGAAGAAATGGGACAAATACCTAGACACATCCAACCTACCAAGATTGAACCAGGAAGAAATCCAAAACCTGAACAGACCAATAACAAGTAACAAGACTAAAACAATAATAAAAAATCTTCCAGTAAAGAAAAGCCCAAGACCCAACAGCTTCACTGCTGAATTCTACCAAACATTTAAAGAAGGAATAATACCAATCCTATTTAAACTCAAATTCTGAATAATAGAGGAAGAGGAACTACTTTCAAACTCATTATACAAAGCCAGTATTACCCTGATATTGAAACCAAAGACATATCAAAAAAGAAAACTATAGACAAATATCCCTGAGAAATATAGACTCTATAATAAAAACTATAAAACACTGATGTAAGAAATTGAAAAGGACAGCAAAAAATGGAAAAATATTCCATGTTCATGGACTGGAAGAATCAATATTGTTAAAATGTCCATTTTTGATGCAAAAATCTTCAGCAAAATACTAGCAAACCATATTAATTCATTTTCACACTGCTGATAAAGACATTTTCGTTAAAGGCCTTCAAGTCTCTAGAGAGTTTCAAACTTTCCCACATTTTCCTGTCTTCTTTTGAGCCCTCCAAACTGTTCCAGTCTCTTCCTGTTACCCAGTTCCAAAGTTGCTTCCACATTTTAGGGTACCTTGTCAGCAGTGCCCCCACTCTACTAGTACCAATTAACCTTGTTAATCTATTTTCATGCTGCTGATAAAGACATACCTGAGACTGGGAATAAAAAGAGGTTTAATGGACTTACAGTTACACGTGGCTGGGGAGGCCTCACAATCATGGAGGAAGGCAAGGAATAGCAAGTACATCTTACATGGATGGCAGCAGGCAAAAAGAGAGAGATTGTCCAGGGAAACTCACCCTTATAAAACCATCAGATCTTGTGAGAGTGATTCATTATAATGAGTACAGCATGAGAAAAACCTGCCCCCATGATTCAATTACCCCCAACTCGTTCCCTCCCACAACACATGGAAATTCAAAATGAGATTTTGGTGGGGACACAGCCAAATCATATCACAAACCAAATTCAACAATACATTAGAAAGATCATTCATCATGACCAAGTGGGATTTATCCCTGATATGCAAGGATGATTTAACATATGCAAATCAACCGATGTGATACATCATATCAATAGAATGAAATGTAAAAAAATTACATAATCATTTCAATTGATGCTGAAAAAGCATTTGATAAAATTCAGCACTCCCTCATAATAAATACCCTCAAAAAACTGGGTATAGAAGAAACATAGCTCAACATAATAAAAGGCACATACAACAGACCCAAAGTTAATATCATACTGAATGAGGAAAAACTGAAATCCTTTCCTCTAAGATCTGGAACATGAAAAGAATGCCCACTTTCACCACTGTTGTTTAACATAGTAGTGGAAGTCCTAGCTAGAGCAATCAGAGGAGAGAAATAAATAAAGTACATCCAAATTGAAGTGGAAGAAGTCAAATTATCCTTGTTTTCAGATCATATAATCTTATATTTGGAAAAACTGAAAGACTCCATAAAGAAACCATGAGAATTTCTAAATAAATTTAATAAGTTGCAGGATACAAAATTAACATACAAAAATCAGTAGCATTTCTATATGTCAACTGAATAATCTGAAAAGAAAATTTAAAAAGCAATCCCATTTATTATAGCTGTAAATAAAATATCTAGAAATAAATAAAGGAAGTGAAAGATCTCTGTGATAAAAACTAGAAAACACTGATGAAAGAAATTGAAGAGAACACAAACAGGAAAAATATTCCATATTCACGGACTGAAAGAATCAATATTGTTAAAATGTTCACACTACCTAAAGAAATCTACAGTTTCAATGCGCTCCCCATGAAAATACCAATGAGCCAATGACGTTCTTCACAGAAAGAGAAAAAATTATCTTAATATGTATATGAACCCACAAGAGACCTATAGTGGCCCAAACTATCCTAATCAAAAAGAACAAAATTGGAGGAATTACATTACATGACTTCAAATTATACTACAGAACTATAATAAGCGAAGAAACATGGTACGGACATAAAAACAGACACATAGACCAATGAAACAAAATAGAGAACCCAGAAATAAATCTAAACATCTACAGTGAACTCATTTTTGACAAAGTTTGCAAGAACTTAACACTGAGGAAAAGGCAGTCTCTTCAATAAATGGTGCTAAGAAAACAGGATATTCATATACAGAAGAATGAAACTAGGCCCCTACCTATCACTATATACAAATCAAAATGGATTAAAGATTTAAATCTAAGATCTCAAACCATAAAACTACTATAAGAAAACATTGGGGGAAACTCTCCAGGACGTTGGTCTGTGCAAAAATTTCTTGAGCAATACCCCACAAGCCAGGCCACCAAAACAAAAATGGAAAACTAGGATCACATCTAGTTAAAAAGCTTCTGCAAAGCAAAGGAAATAATCAAAGTGAAGAGACAACCCACAGAATGGAAGAAAACATTTGCAAACTACCCATCTAAGAAGAAATTAACAACCAGAATATATAAGGAACTCAAACAACTCTATAGGAAAAAAGAAATCTAACAATTTGATCAAGAAATGGGCAAAATATTTGAATAGACATTTCACAAAAGACACAAATGGCAAACACACATATAAAAAGGTGCTCAACATGATGGATCAGAGAAATGCAAATCAAAACTACAATAAGATATATTACCCCAGTTAAAATGGCTTATATCCAAAATATAGGCAACAACAAATGCTAGCGTGGATGTGGAGAAAAGGGAACACTCTTACACTGTTTGGGGGTATGTAAATTAGTAAAACCACCAGGGAGAACAGTTTGGAGGTTCCTCAAAAAACTAAAAATTCAGCTACCATATGACTCAGCAATTCCACTGTTGGGTATATACCCCCAAGAAAGGAAATCAGTGTATCAAAGAGATATTTGCACTCCCATGTTTGTTGCAGCACTGTTCACAATAGCCAAGATTTGGAAGCAACCCAAGTGTCCATCAACAGATGAAGGGGTAAATAATGTATCCATTTCCTTTATTCATTAATCCATTGATATCTATTGGTACATATACACAGTGAAATACTATTGGTCCAATGGTATCCATTAGTACATATACACAATGGAGGATGGGATATAGAGTATGGAAGGATTGTTACCAGAGGATGGGGGTTGGGAGGAGAAGGTGGGGATCGCTAATGGGTACAAAAAAAGTAATTAAAAGTGTTAATAAGTCCTACTATTTGATAACACTACAGAGGGACTATAGTCAATCACTTAATTGTACATTTAAAAATAAGTAAAAGAGTGTAATGGATTGCTTGTAACACAAAGGTTAAATGCTTGAGGTGAATGATACCCCATTCTCTGTGATGTGATAATTCTACATTGTATGCCCGTATCAAAATATCCCATGTGCCCCATAAATGTATATACCTACTATGTGCCCAGAAAACTTTTTAAAAAGACAAAAAAATATAAAAAATAAAAATTTAATTTTCTTTTCAAAAAAGGTTTCAGCATCTTCCCAGGTATAATAGAGTGGAAATTCTCAAGTTGTAATTCCCTTTGTGTAAATAATGTTTTAACCCAAAGGAGAAACTCTAGTGGAGATATTTTTGAATTTATTGAGATAATATGAATGGTATGTTGACATAATGTGTTTCTCTAATAAGTTCTGCTTCTAAGAATTCCAAATCCTCTAAATAATATGCATGTTATATTCTGTTCTATTTATAACTTGAGAGTTTATTTGTTTTCTTTGACATTTCTATCTTCAAAATGATGTCTTTACTAAGACAAACAGTGGTATACAAAAGAAGGACAACAATAAAATTAAATAGGAAAAATAACACCAGTTTATGTGAGGTTAACCTAGTAGGCTACATAAGGTAAATAGGAAGTTCATTTTGTAAGTTAAATAAATCAACTTGAAACATACTTTGCAAAAGTTTTAACAGTGAGAAAATTATAATAGTGAAAGAGGTCTAATCTAACCAACCCCCATCTTGCCTTTAATTGCCAAACTGCCCTTAAACATTCTTGGGCTTGGGTCAAGCTAATTTTGAGAGACATTTTGTTTATAGTTTAAATTATAATAGCCCTTCCACAAAAATTAACAGCTTTCGTAAAGCTAAGAAAATGCCCTAGGTTAAGAGTATGGAAAGTGCCTGAATTCTGCTAAGGTCTAGGTGGAATGATAACCAGACATTATTCTAGAGGTCATGAGATTTGCAACTTCCGCAATTACTCCTACAGGTAAAATCACTATTGTAGAATGTAAAAGTGGAAATATCTTTTCAGTTTTTTGCATTTCTGACCACTGATGGCTCCACCTGGATCAAACAACCCCTTCTGTGCCCCACTCAGCAGTAGACTCAGCCCACACAAGGACCATTTTCCACTACCCTAGCATCCTCAACCACTCAGCAACACCAATTCCCTGGCCTACCAAACTATCCTTGAAAAACTAGCCTCCAAATTTTGGGGGAGGCTTATTTGAGTAGTAATAAAACCTGGTTTGCTTAGCCAGCTGTGAATGAATTAAACTCTTTCTCTATTGCAATTCCCCTGTCTTGATGAATTGGCTCTGTCTGAATAGTGGGCAAAATGAACCCATTGGGCAGTTGCATAGTTGTAGCTCCTATTTAAGGGAGTATTTTCTAGCATGGGAATTATATTGGATTTTGCCCCATGACATATTTAAAAAATTAGTGGTTACAAATATAAACTTTCAGACTGCCTGGATTTATATCATAGCTCAGTTATTTGCTATGTGGCCTTGGGCATAACTACCCTTATAGTATTGCTATAAGAATTACATCTTAACAATTTATGTAAAGAACGTAATACTGATCTTATTGGGGAGAGGCCAAGATGGCTGAATAGAAACGGTTCCAGTTTGCAGCTCCCACTGGGACCAAAACAGAAGGTGGGTGATTTCTGCATTTCCAACTGAGGTATCCAGTTTATCTCATTGGTTAGGCAGTGGGTGCAACCCACAGAGAGTGAGCAGAAGTAGGGTGGGGTGTTGCTTCACTTGGGAAGTGCAAGGAGCTAGAGGTCTCCCTCCCCCAGCCAAGGGAAGCCATGAGGGACTGTGCTACTCACCCTGGTATGAAGCATTTCCCACAGATTTTTTCAATCTGCAGATCAGGAGATCCCTCGTGAGCCTACACAACCAGGGCCCTGGGTTTCAAGTACAAAACTGGGTGGCTATTTGGGTAGACACTGAGCTAGCTGCAGGAGGTTTTTCCATACCCCAGTGGTGCCTGGAACCCCAGTGACTCAGGAGAACCGTTCACTTCCCTGGAAAGGGGGCTGAAGCCAGGGAGCCAAGTGGTCTCACTCAGCGGGTCCCACTCCCATGGAACCCAACAAACTAAGAACCACTGGCTTGAAATTCTCACTGTCAGTACAGCAGTCTGAAGTCTACCTGAGAAGATCCAGCTTGGTTGGCGGTGCAGGGGCATCTGCCATGACAGAGGCTTTAGAAGCCGGTTTTCCCTTGACAGTGCTAAGGAGACTGGGAGGTTTGGACAGGGCAGAATTCACCACAGTAAGTATTTAACAGTAAGTTAAACAAATCTACTTGAAGCCAACAGCAGAATTCACCACAGAAGTATTTAACAGTAAGTTAAATAAATCTACTGAAACCAACAGTGAGGCAATGCAGCTGCGGCCTGACAGAAATTTAGAAATTCCTCCTCACTGGGCAGGCATCTCTGAACAACATGCAGCAGCCCCAGTCAGGGGCTTACAGATAAGACTCTCATCTCCCTGGTACAGAGCCCCTTGTGGGAGGGGTGGCTGTGGGCGCAGTTTCAGTAGACTTATCTTTCCTGCCTGCCAGCACTGAAGAGAGCCACTGATCCTGACAAGGGGGATTCTCCCAGCACAGTGCACCAGCTCTGCTAAGGGACAGACTGCCTCCTCAAGTGGGCCTCCAACCCCTGTGGCTCCTGACAGGGAGAGACCTCTCAACAGGGGTCAACAGACATCTCATGCAGGAGAGCTCTGGTTGCCATCAGGCCAGTGCCCTTCTGGGACAAAGCTTCCAGAAAAAGGAGCAGTCAGCAATCTTTGTTGTCCTACAGCCTTCACTAGTGATACCCAGGAGAACAGGGTCTGAAATGGACCTCCAGTACACTGCAGCAGATCTGCAGAAGAGGGGCCTTACTGTTAGAAGAAAACTAACAAACAGAAAGCAACAACAACAACATCAACAAAAAAGACTCCCACACAAAAACTGCATCAAAAGGTCATTGGCCTCAAAGATCAAAGCTAGATAAATCCATGAAGATAAGAAAAAAACAGGGCAAAAATACTGAAAATTCCTAAAGCCAGAATGCCTCTTCTCCTCCAAATGATTACAACTCCTCTCCAGCAAGGGCACAAAGCTGGACAGAGAATGAGATTGATGAATTGACAAAAGTATTCAGAAGGTGGATAATAAGAAACTCCTCTGAGCTAAAGGGGGATGTTCTAACCCAATGCAAGGAAGCTAAGAACCTTGATAAAAGATTACAGGAACTGCTAACTAAAATAATCAGTTTAGATAGGAATATAAATGACCTGATGGAGCTGAAAAACACAACATGAGAATTTTGTGAAGCATATACAAGTAGCAATAGCTGAATTGATCAAGAGGAAGAAAAAATATCAGAGATTGAAGACCACCTTGCTGAAATAAGGCATGAAAACAAGATTAGAGAAAAAAGAATGAAATGAACAAAGCCTCCAAGAAATATGGGACCATGTGAAAAGATCAAACCTACAATTGATTGGTGTACCTGATAGTGATGGGGAGAATGGAATCAAGTTGGAAAACACATTTCAGGATATTATCCAGGAGAACTTCTCAAATCTAGCAAGACAGGCTAACATTCAAATTCAGGAAATACAGAGAGCACCACTAAGATACTCCATGAGAAAATCAACCCAAAGACACATAATCATCAGATTCTCCAAGGCTGAAATGAAGGAAAAAATGTTAAGGACGGCCACAGAGAAAGGTCAGGTCACCTACAAAGGGAAGTCCGTCAGACTAACAGCAGATCTCTCTGCAGAAAACCTACAAGTCAGAAGAGAGTGGGTGCCAATATTCAACATTCTTAAAGAAAAGGATTTTCAACCCAGAATTTCATATCCAGCCAATCTAAGCTTTATAAGTGAAAGAAAAATAAAATCCTTTCCAGACAAGCAAATGCTGAGGGACCTTTGTCACCATCAAGCCTGCCTTGCAAGAGCTCCTGAAGGAAGCACTAAATATGGAAAGAAAGAAACCGGTACCAGCCACTGCCAAAACACATCAAAATATAAAGAACAATGACACTGTGAAGAAACTGCATCAATTAATGTGCCAAATAACCAGCTAGCATCATGATGACAGGATCAAATTCACATATAACAATATTAACCTTAAATGTAAACGGGCTAAATCCCACCAATTAAAAGACACAGACTGGCAAATTGGATAAAGAGTCAAGACCCACTGGTGTGCTGTATTCAGGAGACCCATCTCACATGCGAACACACACATAGGCTCAAAATAAAGGGATGAAAGAATATTTACCAAGCAAATGGGGAGCAAAAAAGTAGGGGTTGCAATCCAAGTTTCTGATAAAACAGACTTTAAACCAACAAAGATCAAAAAAGACAAATAAGGGCATTACATAATGGTAAAGGGATCAATGCAACAAGAAGAGCTAACTATCCTAAATATATTTGCACCCAATACAGGAGCACCCAGAGTCATAAACAAGTTCTTAGAAACCTACAAAGAGAATTAGATTCCCACACAATAATAGTGGGAAACTTTAACACCCCACTCTCAATATTAGATAGATCAATGAGACAGAAAAGTAACAGGATATTCAGGCCTTGAACTCAGCTCTGGATCTAGTGGACCTAATAGACATCTACAGAACTCTTTAACCCAAATCAACAGAATATACATTTTTCTCAGCACTACATGTCACTTATTCTAAAATTGACCACATAATTGGAAATAAAACACTCCTCAGCAAATGCAGAAGAACAGAATTCATAACACTCTCTCAGACCACAGTGCAATTAAGTTAGAATGCAGGGTTCAGAAACTCACTCAAAACTGAACAACTACATGAAAATCAAACAACCTGCTCCTGAAAGACTCCTGGGTAAATAACGAAATTAAGGCAGAAATAAAGAAGTTCTTTGAAACCAATGAGAACAAAGAGATAATGTACCAGAATCACTGGGACACAGCTAAAGCAGTATTAAGAGGTAAATTTATAGCACTTAATGCCCACATCAGAAAGCTGGAAAGATCTTAAACTGACACCCTAACAGCACAGGTAAAGAACTAGAGAAGCAAGAGCAAACAAATTTAAAAACTAGCAGAAAATAAAATACCTAGGAATAAAACATGAAGGACCTCTTCAAGGAGAACTAGAAACCACTGTGCAAGGAAGTAAGAGAGGACACAAACAAATCAAAAAACATTCCATGCTCATAGATAGGAAGAACCAATATCATGAAAATGGCCAAACTGCCCAAAGTAATTTGTAGATTCAATGCTATTCCCATCAAGCTACCATTGACTTTCTTCACAGAATTAGAAAGTAACTACTTTAAATTTCATATGGAACAAAAAGAGCCCATATAGCCCAGACAGTCCTAAGTAAAAAGAGCAAAGCTGGAGGCATCAGGCTACCTGACATCAAACTATACTACAAGGCTACAGTAACCAAAACAGCATGGTACTGGTACCAAAATAGATATATAGACCAGTGAAACAGAACAAAGACCATAGAAATAACCCCACACATCTATGACCATTTGATATTTGACAAACCTGCCAAAAACAAGCAATGGGGAAAGGATTCCCTATTTATTAAATGGTGCTGGGAAAAGTGGCTAGCCATATGCAGAAAACAGAAACTGGACCTCCTCCTACATCTTACACAAAAATTAACTCAAGATGGATTAAAGACTGAAATGTAAAACTCCAAACCATAAAAACCCTAGAAGAAAACCTACGCAATACCATTCAGGACATAGGCATGGGCAAAGACATTATGATTTAAAAATGAAAAGCACTTCCAACAAAAGCCAGAATTGACAAATAGGATCTAATTAAACTAAAGAACTTCTGCATAGCAAAAGAAACTAGCATCCAAGCAACCTACAGAATGGGAGAAAATGTTTACAATCTACCCATCTGACAAAGTTCTAATGTACATAATCTACAAGAAACTTAAATTTACAAGAAAAAAAAATCCCATCAAAAAGCGGGCAAAAGATATGAACAGATATTTCTCAAAGGAAGACATCTATGTGGCCACAAAACACATGAAAAAAGGATCAACATCACTGGTCATTAGAGAAATGCAAATCAAAACCACAATGAGATACCATCTCAAGTCAGTCAGAATGGTGATCATTAAAAAGTCAGGAAACAACAAATGCTGGTGAGGCTGTGAAGACATAGGAACGTTTTTACACTGTTGGTGGGAGTGTAAATTAGTTCAACCATTGTGGAAGACAGTGTGGTGATTCCTCAAGGCTCTAGGACCAGAAATACCATATGACTCAGTAATCCCATTACTGGGTATATACCCAAAGGATTATAAATCTTTCTACTATAAAAACACATGCACGCATATGTTTATTGCAGCAGCATTCACAATAGCAAAGACTTGGAGCCAACCCAAATGCCCATCAATATAGACTGGATAAAAAATATGTGGCACATATATGTCATGGAATACTATGCAGCCATAAAAAAGAATGAGATCATGTCGATTGCAGGGACATGGATGAAGCTGGAAGCCATCATTCTCAGCAAACTAACACAGGAATAGAAAATCAACCACCACATGTTTTCACTCATAAGAGGGAGTTGAACAATGATAGCACATGGACACGGGGAGGGGAACATCACACACCAGGAGTGTTGGGGCAAGGAGAGGGAGAGCATTAGGATAAATATCTAATGCCTGTGGGACTTAAAATCTAGATGACGGGTTGATAGGTGTGGCAAACCACCATGGCACATATATAGCTATATAACAAACTTGCACATTCTGCACATGTATCCCAGAACTTAAAATTTACAAAAATAATAATACTGCGCTGTGCATGTTAGTATAATGCATAATTATGAGAGCTGAGAAAGCTCTCAACAAATGTTAGATAAGCTATTATTATTACTAATGAAATCGAGCCCAGGCTTTATCATTTTAATTTATGAAGAATTTACAACTGCTATGGATCTTGTCTACTGACTTCTGTTTCAACACAGTGACCATTGCCCTTTGCCCAGACTCTTCTGCCTTAGAGTCAGTACCACCAGACTCTTGACTGTAAGTGACCCAAAGCCAGTGTTATGGCTTCTAACTTAGCCTTCTGTTGTGCCTTAATTCTTGGGTTTTGCATTGCTTCCGCAAGCAAAGTCCCCTTGGAATCATAGTCCTCTAACAAAAGAGAGGAACTTGACCTCTGAATACTTATGACAATTTGGACACTGCCTCCACTATCCAGCCCTCTATCTGGGTCTGTGGATTCTACCTATGAGATGAGTTTGAAAGCATCTCCTGGAAAAGTGGGAAGTCTCACCTCCTTCTCTATCAGTGGCCTGAGGCATTGCATAGCTCTTTCGTTCCTCAAGGCCAAAAGGGCTCCAATTCTTTTACGAAAAGGGCTGAATAACTATTTCAGTCTATGAGACCCATATGGTATCTGTAAAAACCATTCAACTTTTCCACTGTCGCACAAACACAGCCATGGAGAATACATACATTACTAGGCATAACTGAATGTTTTTATTTTAACAAAAATAAAATGTATGTAGGATCTGTGGGCTTAGTTTATGGACCCCTGTTCTAGGCCAGTGGCAGGCTCTTCCGCTTTCAGCTTACTTTATTCTGTGGGACTCTACAATCTCAGAATAACCCATGCAGGGTCATTGATTGTGCCAACAGTATGACATGAGCCACAAGTAGGACAAAAGGAAATGTATTTCCCCTTTTAATCTTTTTTAAAAAATACATTTTGGAAATGACACTTAGCATGTATCTCAACCTTGTTTTTCTCCATTGTCCATTAATAAGTAACTCAAGTCTCTGCTCCCAGGATTAGGATCTATAAGCAACATAACCAGAAGCTGTCACTGGTGGTTAGGGACACCCCAGAGGGAGTGTGCTTCACATTTGCAGTATTGTCTTCAGTTTGCTTTCCTATCTGGAAGCAGGTGGAGTTTCAGGCTTCTCATCATTGTAAAAATAACGTAATCCTCATCGCAAATTGGAAAAGGCTCCCAGGAATCAAACCTCAAATATGTTGGTATTTCACGAAGAGAGAAGCAGGTCTTAACTGAGAAAATGGAATTACCAACCTCTAGGGTTGCTCTTAAGAGTTAATGACAGAGCCAAGAATTGCTCCTCCTATAATCTAGGGCCAATCCTCATATTGAATTTCTGCTTTGGTCTCATGAATGCTAGCTTGATCAGAGACCATGCTGTATTGCTTAACCCCTTCTCTTTCTCTTGCATATTCATTTACTTCCTCTCAGCTGAATTGTTGTTTCTAAAGACATTGGAGTTCCTCCCAATTAACACAAAAATACACAAATCTTTCTTCTAACCGCCCCCCCATATCTTCTATCTCCCCTTGGTTGTCTATAATCATTGTCAACATTCATGCCACTTACCCCTCAGTCTTCCAGTCTAGTTTCTATCCTCATCTTTCCACAAAATCGGCTTGTTAAAGTAACCAGTAACATGTAGCTTGTTAAATTCAATGAGCATTTTTCTCTTCTCAGTTTATTTGATTCTCAAAAACCTCTGATACAACTGACCTCTCTGTGTGAAAACATTCTATTAAGTTGGTGCAAAACTAATCACGGTTTTTGCCATTGAAAATCAAGGCAAAAACTGCAGTTACTTTTGCACCAACTGAATACTTTCTGACTTTCCATGACAAACCTCTTCCTACATACTTTTTTCTTTCCCTTTCTGGCCACTCACACTGCCCGTTTTAGTGCTACATTTTCTCATCTTTACTACCTGAATGTCATGAGGTTCCTACTTCATGCTCACCACTAGACAAATACTAGAATATAACCTATATTAATAAATGAAACTATAATTTTGATGTATTAAGGATTTAGTGTGTGCGGGTCCCAGTCCCTCTTCCTTCCTGAATTCTAGTTCTTTTAAAAAAAAAAAAAAGTCTAGTCTTAGTTTTCCATGATAGCAATTGATATCAGTAGGACCCAATGGAAACTTTGTATTCACTTAATCTTTAATTGACTCTCCCTCATCTAAAGCTTAAATTCCACCTTGTCCATATGCTCCTCTGATCCCTGACACATCTGTTGGGGCCAGTTCCAAATTATGTAGCTCCCTCCCTCTTATCTTCACTTTATGACATCTGTCAGTTGAATAATTTTAAAACCAAAAGACTTATGATAGCAAATAACACTAATGGTTCTAATTGATTCAAGTACTCACAGGACAGGTTTAGTGAGAGAATATGACTCTCATTAAGCCATTAATATTACAGGTAAAGGGGCCCAAGGCCCTAGAATATGGGCTGTGAGATGGGTGGTATGATGGAAAAGGCAGGCAAGTTCAGATATACCAATCAAAAGAAATCTAGAAACATAGTATGAAATGATGCTTAACTTAATTGAAGTAAGTCCCAGAGAAGAAAGATAAGTTATGCTACCAAATATTTCTACTCCATTATTTTTGCCTAAGACTCTTCTTCGATGATGCCCGGAGAGCCACCATTCAATCTTAACATTGAGAATACTGACTGTTTTTCTACAGGGATACAATTTTGGCCTTCATTTCAGGATAATGTAATGTCTGATAATTTCATGTCTTTGGGTCTCTGCTGTATTGTCTGAAAATTAACCCATGGATCAAGAATTATAAAATAGAAATACAAACAACTAGACAGTCTCGGTGAGACCTGTAACAACACTCCAACAGGATGGTGGCATTTAAGATAGATGGCAAATGCCAATTCTGAGGCACTTCTGTAAGAAGCTTGTGTTTCCCATTAGAGACATAACGAAGCTTCCATATAATTTGCAAGGTTAAAATTGCAAATCCAACTCTTGGGAGAAAATCGGGTTGCTTAAGTTTCACATGAGTAAATATATTGGCTGTGTTGGTATTATTCAAAACTCAGAGCCACAAAATACATTTTTGTATCATTTTATTTGTAGAAGAATGACACAATTATTTTCAGAATAATTAACTCCTCAGTTTAGTGACAATTATGTTCCATTATAATAATTAAAATCACACCCTGCTATTTGGATGAACTCAATAGAATAATGATTTCTTAGGGGAAGATTTAATCGGATCATTATTTTTTCTCCAGCATTAAAAATATCTGTAAATTATTTCAACTCATTGTACTACTGCTTAATTTTGAATTTTCTAGCTGTCCTATGGAAAGAAATATCATAAGAAAGATGGCAGTCTCAATCCACCCTTGAATTACCTGTGCATAATAATTGTTGCTGGAGGCATGCCAGGGCTTGGTAAAATGCAGAACTGATGGCTTGGCATAGCAGCAGGGCCACAGATGGTGGGAGTACCTGAAATCAGGTGGGTAGGAGCAGGTGGTGAGCTGAATAGTGGTATTTCAGAGGAATGGTCCATTGAAGGAAGAACTCTGGTAAATGAGTGGGAGAATAAGATTAAATATCAAATGCTTTCCTGTGGATGAAGTTGTTGGTTAGAGCTTGGAAGGGTATTAGGACCCTAGGCAAATGGATTGGAATTCAAGAGAGCACTCCTGGTTGAAGAAGAAACTGAAGTATAAGGCAGAAAACTGAGCGGAAGTGGGCAATGTGCTAGACCAGTAAGACAGGGGTGGGGAAGAGCTAAGCCCTTTGAACACTGTAATGTTCTAGTTTACCCTGAAGTACACCAGATATGGAAATAATAGCAGTAAGATTATCAACCCTGCTTAAGTAGACCATATATTGGTAGGTACTACTACAGCTACAGCTATGTCTTAGCGTGAATTATATACTGGATGCAGAAAGTGGGAAATGACTGTTCAGGTTCACTTAGGGAGGTGTTGGAGGTCTTAAAAAGAAAAGCCTATGGGTGTGGTGACTCACACCTGTAATCCCAGCACTTTGGGGACCCAAGGTGGGCAGATCACCTGAGGTCAGGAGTTCAAGACCAGCCTGGCCAACATGACGAAACCCTGTATCTACTAAAAATACAAAAATTAGCCGGGCATGGTGGTGGGCACCTGTAATCCCAACTACGCAGGAGGTTGAGGCAGGATAATTGCTTGAATCTGGGAGGTGAAGGTTGCAGTGAGCTGAGATTGTACCACTTAAATCCAGCCTGGGTGAGAGAAGGAGACTCTGCCAAGAGAGGGAGAGAGGGAGAGAGAGAGAGAGATGGAGAGAGAGAGAGACAGACCTAAACCCAAGGCTTTAAGGCAAGAGAGTAAGAAGCAATAAACCCTAAAGTCTGCTTATTTTTCAGAAAAGGGTAGGCTGCTCAGCAGCCCCCTGTGTATGCCCTTTCAGTGTGAATGACTTGGGACTAAGAGGTAGTTTGTAAACCAAATGGACAGAGCCCACTAGACTGAAAGCTCTAAGCACTTAACACCGTTTGCTACATAGTAGGGGATTTATACATCATTGTTGAATAAAAATGAATTGATTAATAAAGGACTGCATGTGAATTCTGTCACTTGCAGAGTTCCCAGACTCTGTAGACATGGTGGTGGAGTCAGGGATCATAGTCTTTTGGGTGGTTCTTTATTATTTCATGATTCTGTTTCTAACCACTTTCATTTTGTTATAGTGAATGCATACCTCATGAAGCTAAAACTTTCCAGCCTCCACAGGGACAGGGAAACATTCTGAATCCTGGGAGAGCATCACTGCTCCAAAGACAATAGTATAAGAGCAGAGGGGGCAAAGTTTCTAAGTAGGGCTAGAGTTGACCTGGGAACTGGAGTGAGACAGGTGTCTCTGTAAGAATTCCTATTTATAACATAAAAGAACCTGAGAAGGTAGACAGGCATCTTTCTTGAGGAGACCCAGGTGTCCTGGACCCGATTTCTTGACTCTGAGTTGGTACAACTGAACTCACTCATAACGGAGGGACTCGATAGTAACATGATGTAGGAAAGAAGAAATTCTTGATCTTCTTATTCTATAGAAGATGCTATACAATCTTCTTGTGGTTCAGTGCTGGGACGAGGTGACTAAGGGTTTTATTTGTTTGGTTTTTGACTTTAACAATTTGGAGAGTCAGGAATGACAATGTCTAGAGAGTCATCTGTTAGAAGGAAGTTTATTCTGCAAAACAATAGGGATCAGAATCCCCCTAATATAGTTTGGATATTTGTCTCCAACCAAATCTTATGTTGAAATGTAATTTTCAAGTTTAGAGGTGGGGCCTGGTAGGAAGTGTTTGGGTCATGGGGGCAGATCCCTCATGGCTTAGTGCTGTCCTCACTGTAGTGATTTCTCCAGGCAGTGAGTTCTTGTGAGATCTGGTTGTTTACAACTATGTGCCACCTCCCCCACGCTCTCTTGCTCCTGCTTTTGCCATGTGATATATCTACTCCCACTTCCCCTTCTGTCATGAGTACAAGCTCCCTGAGGCTTCCCCAGAAGCCGAGCAGATGCCAGTGCCATGCTTGTACAGTCTGCGGGGCCATGAGCCAGTTAACCCTCTTTTCATTATAAATTATCCAGTCTCAGGTATTTATTTATAGCAAGGCAAGAACGGCCTAACATACCCCCATAGTCAGTGAGGCAAAGTTCCACTAACGTGGAATCTAGTAAGATCATCTAAGGATAGTCACAAGTCCTCTGCAGGTTGTTTAGAATTGGCACCACTTATGTCCCACAGTTTAATCCATCCATAAAATCAAGCCAAGCATGTCTACAAACACTTTTTTAAAGTCATTCACCCCATATCCTTATTTGCTCTGAACTAAACTCTTTCAATTCTTCCCACCACAATGACCTCAAATATTTCATTCTGCACCTTACCACTGTGTCTCTGTCAGGATCCTTTTCTTGGTGATTACTTGGTCTAACTCTGATATTTGAGTCTTTGGCTTCCTGTAATATTGTTAACACCACTTTCTTCCAATCATTGTATTGATCATGTGAAACAGATGCTAGAATTATATCTTTTCCATTGCACAACATTTTACAGAGTGACATAGCACTTAACTGTAAGCTTGAGGACATGAAGCTTGCCTTCTCATCATTATATTCCTAGATCCTGGCACAATGGTTGTCGTTAGTACATATTGGTTGAATGAGCGAATGAATAAATACACATCTTCCTAATATTTTGAGTTCTGAGAGTTTATAAAAAGTGATCATTATAAAATGAAAGCTGGGACAGTTTTTGAAATGTTCCACATCTACTTGGCATCATTATTCTGTAGTGTGGCATCTTTCTTGCCCTTGATTATCCCCTCATCTACTGGGGAAACCAGATATCTAACTAGTATGTAGGTGTGGCCATAGTAAAGATTTACACAGGGTGCTGTGAGAGGATAGGGGACAATCATACAATCCTTTAAGGTCAGGACTAGGAATTCATGCTTAATAAGAGTTTTAAATATTGAAACAGATAAAACAGATGGAGGGGAGTGGAGAGTGGTCTCTGGGAGGGTTGGGTGGGGAAAGGTATAGCATTTTGCTACCAGAGGGTCATTACAAAAAAGGCGAGAAGTATGACATAGCGTAGTTGCCTGCAATCCAGTGCTCCTGGGACATCAAGTTCCAGGCAGAGAAAGAAATAAATGAGTCTGAGAGGTAGAAGAAATCAGATCACAGAGGGCTTTTATACTTTGACATAGATTTTAAGTTTTATTCTGTGGACAGTTGGGGATGGCATGGATAATTTGCAATTTAGAAAACTCTGGAAGATGAGCAAAAGATTAATGTGGTGGGCAAGTCTCAGGAAGGGAAACTAGTTAGAAAAATATAGCAGTAGTTTGCAGGAGAGAAATATGAGAACCTGAGCAAGGCAAAAATAGATGTGAAAATAAAGTGTCTAAACTTGGTGCCTGAATGACTAGAGGTCTGAAAGTTATTCTGGAGTCAAGAATAGTTTCCAGGTTACTAATTAGGCAGAACAGTTGGAGGGTTGTGACACTAATTGAAACAGAGACCGCAAGAGGAGGAAAGTGAGGAATTCTCACTTTGAATAAGGTGGATAAGGTGTCTGCAGAACATTCACATTCACATGAGCATGTCTGCTATGCAATGGTCTGTAAGAATTTGAAGTTTGAGAAGAAAAGACTGACAATGTCAGTTTGGAAATCATTAGCATATAGGCAGTTAAAACCATGAGAATGTATGAGCTCACTCAGTGAGTATATAGAAAAGAGCATAGAACTGAGCACTGAATTGGAGTAAATAACTACCTTTGAGTAGTGCACAGAGAAAGAAACATCTATAAATTTAACCAATAAATATCAGATTTGCCTTATGGGACAACATAATATTTGCCCATATATAATTCCCTACCACCCTCTAAATTTTATAACCCACTGTTATCTGGCTTCTGGTACTCAATAAACTTTCTGTTTTCTGGGTTTTTTTTATTACACTTTTTATTTAGAGATAATTGCTGATTCACATGCAGTTGTATGAAATAATACAAAGAGATCCCATGTGTAATTTATCAAGTTTTCCTTAATGGCAATTCTTACAAACTATATCACAACCAGGATATTAGCACTGATATAGTCAAGATACAGAAAATTTCCTTCACCACAGAGATTCCTCATGTTGTTTTTTTTGTTTTCAGCCACACCTGTTTCCCTTTGGCTCTCAACTCCTCTAACACCAAGCCAGGACCAATACATTCTCCATTGCTCTAATTTGGTCATTTCATGCATGTTATAGATAAATGGAATCATACTGTATGTAACCTTTTGGGATTGGGTACACAACATAATCTCTGGAAAGCCAGATTGTTGGAGGTATCAAAAGTTTGTTCCTTTGTACTGTTTGAGCAGTATTCCATGGTATCGATGTTACAGTTCGTTTTACCTTTCAACTGTGAGAGACTTATTTCCATGGTTTTTTTCCCACTATTAGGAATAAAGCTCATATATATATCGTGTACTGCTTTTTGTGTGAACACAGGTTTTCATTTCTCTGGGATAAATGATTAGGACACAGTTTCTGGGTTCTATAGTAGTCACATATTTTTTTTTTTTTAAGAGACTGCCAAAGTGTTTTTGAGAGGTACTCAAAAGCTACACTTCCCTCAGCAATGTATGATCCAGTTTCTGTGAATCCTTGCTAGAATTTTATGTTGTCACTCTTTTTTGTTTTAGCCATTCTGATTGATGTGTAGTGACATCTCATTGTGGTTTTAACTCACATTTCCTTAGTGGTTAATGATGATGAACATATTTTCATGTACTTATTCACCATCTGTAAATCCTGTTGGGTGGAATGTATCTACATGTATTTTGCTCAACTGTGTAATCAGATTGTTTGCTTTTTTACTGTTGGGATTTGAGTTATATATTCTTGCTCTTCTTCCTTTGTTGGCCAGGTGGTTTGTAAAGAGTTTCTCTCACTCATTAGGCTTTCTTTTTCAGCTTAACAGGACCTTTTCCTAACCACAACAGTAATGAAGGTAATGAGCTAATGAAGATCATTTGATTAACTTTTCTTTTTATGGATCATGCTTTTGTGCTAAGTTTGTAAATTCTTTAGTCCTGTACCTTGAAGATTTCCTGGCTTCTTTTCCTAAAAGTTATATAGCATTGACCTTTACATTTAAGTCCATGATTCATTTTGTTAATTTTTATGAATTTAGGTCAAATTACATATTGAGGGGAGGCCATGGATGTCCAATTACTTCAGCACCATTTGTCAGAAAGGCTATCTTTCCTCCATTGACTTGCTTTTGCACCTTTGTGATGTGAACATCAGTTGGACAACCAGGTATGGGTCTATTTATGAGATCTCTACTCGTTCATCAATTTATGTGTCTGTCTCTCCGACAATACCACATGCTACTGATTATTGTAGTTGTAGAGTAAGTATTAAATTAAATAGTCTGATTTTTCTTTTTTATACTTTTTAGAATATAAAATTGTTTAATCTACTTTAGTTCTACAGTCTTTCTGTATAAATTTCAGGATAACCTGATTTATGTCTAAAATAATCTTGCTAGTATTTTGATAATAATTGTGTCAGTCTTGCCAGTATATCTTTTGGGGCAAATATATTTACTGGTTTAATTTTTTTCAATCCATTAACAGAGTATCTCTTTTAATTTATTTATATCTTATTTGATTTTTCATCAATGTATAGTTTTCAGAATACAGGTCCTATACAGGTTTAATTACATTTACACCAAAGAATTATTTTTGAGCTGTTTATATGTGGTATATTTTGAATTTCATTGTCCATGTATTTCTTGCTAGCATGCAGAAATAAAATAGATTTTTTAATGTTTATCTTCTATCCTGCAACCTTGAACTCTCTTATTAGCTCTAAAAATGCTTTTGTAGATTGCTTGGGATTTTCTCTGCAGATAAGTGTGCTATCTGCAACTTAGAAAAGTTGTTTTTTTCTGATATGAATGTCTTTGATTTCCTTTTCTTCTAGTGCTATTAAAAACTCATAGCACTATGTTAAATAAGAGTGGTGATAGAAGGCATCCTTGTCTTATTCACAATCTTAGGGTATTCAGTCTTTCATCATTAAGTATGATGTTACCTGTAGAACTTTTTGAAGTCATTCTTTATCAAGTTGAATTAGTCTCTATTTCCAGTTTTCTGATAGTTTTTATTATGAATCAGTTTTTATTATGATTTTTCTGCATCAATTGATATGATCATGTAATCTTTCTTCTATAGCTTAATATGGTGATTTTCATAGATTGATATTTGACTATTTACCTAGCTTGGAACCCTGAAACAGACAGTTGGTCATGATTATGAATTATGTTTATGTATTGCTAAATTCTATTTGTCTATGTCTGTATGCATTGCTAAATTCTATGTTGTGTCAAATTTTATATGTTCATATAAAAATATAAATAGGTGGTTTGTAAATATTTTCTCTTTCACCACCTATATATTTTTAAGTGACATTATTCTTTAACCTTTTTGTACTGTCTTTCTATTTTAGCATTAAAGTCATATTAGATTCATAAGATGAATTGGAAAATATTTTCTCCTCTGTTTTTTTTCCTGGAAGAAATTGTTTAAAACTGGGGTTAGTAGTTTTTAAAACATTTGGTACATTTCTCCAGTGATTCCATCTGGGCCTGAAATTTTGTGGTTGCGGGGAGAATCTTTAAATGATTCATTCAAATTCCTCAATAGTTATAAGGTTATCCATATAAATGATCTACTTCATTCTGAGCAAATGTCATAGTTTGTTTTTCCAGGAAGTAGTTCATTTCATCTAAGTAGTCAGATATAGTCGCGAAAAACTTCCCATAGTATCCCTTATTACCCACTTTTTGCCTGCAGGGTCTATAGTTATAGCCTGGTTCATCGCTGATATTGGGAGTTTTTATCTTTCATTTCAATTTGCCAGTCTTTCTAGATAATTTTGAAATTATTAATCTTCTCAAAGAACCAGCTCTGTTTCATTGATGTTTTTCTATTTTCTGTTTTCAATTTTATTGATTTCTGCTCTTATCTTTATTATTTCCTCCTTCTGCGTGTCTTGGGTTGATTTTGCTTTTCTTTTTTTAGGTCTCTGAGATGGAATCCTAGATTACTGATTTGTGACTTTTTCCTCTTTTCCTAACATATAAAGTTAGTGCTATAAATGTCCCTCTTAGCACAGCTTTAGTTTTATGACCTAAACTTTGTTATCCTGTGTTTTTCCTTTTACTTATTTCAACGTAATTTATTTTTCTTCTTGACCTATGAATGATTTAAAGTGCGTTATTTATTTTTAAGTATTTGGAAATTTTCCTCTTAGCTTTTTATTATTTATTTCTAGTTTGATTTCATCATGATTAGATAACACACTATCTGATTTCAACTATTTCATATTTAGTGAAGTTTTTTATAACTTCGGATATGATCTATCTTGGTATATGTTCTGTGGTCACTTAAAATTATGCATATTTATTTTGTTGGTTGGGGGGTGTAGTATTCTATTAATGTCTGTTAGATCCCATTAGTTGGTGGTATTATTGAGTTCTAAATATTTCCTACTTTTCTATCTGGTTGGTCTATCAGTTGTATTTAAGTACTGTTAATATATCCAACCATAACTGTGAATTTGCTTATACTGTTTTCAATTCAATTGGTTTCTGCTTCGCTCATTTTACAGCTGTTATTTGCTGTGTACTCATTTAAGATTACTTTATCTTCTTGGGGGATAGACTTTACATCTTTGTATAATTTCTCTCTCTGTCTACAGTAATGTTCTTTGTTTTGATGTGTACATTTTTTATATTATGTTGATACTCATGCTTTCTATTAATGTTTGCATGATACATTTTCCAAACTTTACCTTCCAATCTGTCTATATTATATTTATAATAAATTCTTATATACAAGCATATAGTTGGCTTATGTTTGTAATCCCCTGTATGATTTTCATATTTTAATTGATGTAGTTAGACCATCCACATTTAATTTAATTCTTGTTATGTTAAGGCAGAAGCAGGCCCATTTATTGATTGACTGTTTTCTTGTTACATTTGTTTTCTTTTCTCTTCCTGTTTCTGAGATGCTTGAACATTTTCTACAATTACATTTTTATTTGCCTCTAGTGGTTTCTTTTCTTCAAAAATAACAAATATGTCTTTATTGCATATATTTAAAGTATACAACATGGTATTTTGATTTATATTAATGAAATGATTACTAGTCAAGCAGTTTAACATATCCGTCACTTGATGTGATCATCACATCGCCTCAATTAGAAAAATGTTTCTGTGGCCAGGCGTGGTGACTCACACCTGTAATCCCAGCACTTTGGGAAGCCGAGGCAGGCACATCACAAGGTCAAGGGGTAGAGACTATCCTGGCCAACATGGTGAAACTCCATCTCTATTAAAAATACAAAAATTAGCTGGGTGTGGTGGTGCACGCCTGTAGTCCCAGCTACTCAGGAGGCTGAGGCAAGAGAATCACTTGAACCTGGGAGGTGGAGGTGGCAGTGAGCGGAGATTGCACCACTGCACTCCAGCCTGGCAACAGAGCGAGACTCCATCTCAAAAAAAAAAAAAAAAAAAAAAAAAAAAAGTTTTTGTTGTGATGAGTGCAACTTAAAATCTATTTTTTGTTTTTAGCAAATGTTCAGTATACAATATTAAGTATAATCCTCATGTTGTATACATTTCTAGAGTTATGCATCATACTTAAATGCAAATTTGCACCCTTTTACCTACATATCCTCATTTCCTCCTTCCCCTGACCATGAAAATGAAGACTCTACTCTGTTTCTATATATTTGACTTTTTTAAAGATATAAATGAGATTATATAATTTTTTTTCCTTCCATGCAATGTTTGTGTTTCTTTCAGGTTGTTTCCGTATCTTGGTTATTGTGTACCATGCTGCCACAAATATGGGTGTGCAGACATCTCTGTAAGATGCTGATTTCATTTATTTTTGGTATATACCTAGCAGATGCAATACTATGTCAGAACTTTCAACAAGGCCACCAAGACCACACAATGGAAAAAAGATAATCTCTTCAGTAATTGGTACTGGGAAAACTGGACAGTCACATTTAAAAGAATAAAATTGGACCCTTATCTTACAGCACACACAAACATCAACTCAAAATGGATTAAAGCCCTAAATGTAAGACTTGAAACCATAAAACTTTCAGAAAAAAAACTTAGGAGAAAAATTTTGATACTGGCCTTGGCAATGATTTTTTGTGTATCACACCTAAAACTTAGCCAACAAAAGCAAAAATCAGGAAGTGGGGCTATATCAAATTAAAAAAACTTCTGCACAGTAAAATAATTAACAAAATGAAAAAGCAGTCTACTGAGAGGGAGAAATATTTTCAAACCATGTATCTGATAAAAGGTTAATCTATATAAAATATAAAGAAATACACACAACTCATTCAATAACAACCTGATTTCAAAATGGGCAAAGGAACTGAATAGATATTTTTCCCAAGACGACATAAAAATGGCAAACAGGTATACAAAAAAGTGATGAATATGATTAATCATCAGGGAAATGCAATCAAAATGACAATGAGATGTCCCCCTCACACTTGTTAGAATGGCTATTATCAAAGACGGGAGGTTTAAGTGTTATAAGGGCTGTGGAGAAAAGAGATACTGTGTTCTTTGTTGGTAAACACCAAGAGAATGTAGATTGGTACCATCATTATGGAAAACAGTATGAAAGTTTCTCAAAAAATTCAAAATAGAACTACTGATAATGTTTGTGGATCTCTCTTTGTATGTTAATGGTTGGCATTGTATTACACTTTATATGCATAATTTTTCACAGACCAACAGTGTTATCATTTATCAGTTGAGAAACATTACCTGACTTTATGACCCTTTACCTTCTCACATTTCTAATGTAATTACCTGAAGTATTTCTCCTATATAACATTTAAAATCACAGCATTGTAATAATGTTCTGTCAGCAAACGTAATTTAGAAAGCCCACAGAAAAAATGGTTTCTGTGTTTTATTTCCCTCTGATATTTCAGTGTTTAGTCTTTCGTTTTCCTTCTATCTTGAGAACTTCATTTAGCCAGTTTTTTAGAGTAGGTGTGCGCTGGTGAGAAATTCTCTCCTTTTCTTCATCTGAGATTGTATTGTTTTTTCCCTTCATTCTTTAGGGATATTTGGCTAAAGGATCTGCATTGACCGTTCTTTTCAACACCTGAAAATCATTTTGCTTCCTTCAGGATCCCAGGGTTTCTGATCTACTGTCATATAAATAAATCCCTTTCACCCAGAGGTAAAGTGTCATTTTTCTCTGGTTTCTTTCAAGATGTATCCTTTGTTGTAGTTTTTAGAACTTTGATTATAATGTGTTTAGACACTGATTTCTTAGGTTTTATTCTATTTGAAATTTGCTCACCTCCTTGAATCTGTAGGTTTACATCTTCTGACAAATTTAGAAAATTTTCAGCCATTATCTCTGTTTTGGCATTAAAATTTTTATAGCTGTTTAGTTCTTTTAAACTTTTATTTTGGATTTGATGAGTACATGTGCAGGTTTACATGGGTAAATTATGTATCACAGGGGTTTCGTTTACAGATTATTTGATCATCCAGGTGATGAGCCTAGTACCTGAAAAGTAGTTTGTCAATCCTCCCCCTCCTCCCTCACTCCACCCTTAAGTAGGCCACGTTGTCTATTGTTCCCTTCTTTTTGCTTATGTGTTCTCAATGTTTAGCTCTCATTTACACGTAGGAGCATATGGTATTTGGTTTTCTGCTCCTATCTACATTACTTTTCTTAGGACTAATGGCTTCTAGCTGCATCCATGTTGCAACAAATGACATGACTTCATTCTTTCCAGTGCTTTGTTGTATTTTATGGTATATATGTACATTTTCTTTATTCAGTCCACTATTGATAGGCACCTAGGTTGAGTCCATGTCTTTGCTTTTGCTAATAATGCTGCGATGTACATACACATACATATGTTTCTATAGTGGAATGATTGATGTTCCTTTGAGTATATACCCAGTAATGGAATTGCTGGGTCACATGTTTTGTTTGAGAAATCTCTCAACTACTTTCCACAGAGGCTGAAATAATTTATATTCCCAACAACAGTGTATAAGCATTCCCTTTCTCTGTAACCTCACCAACATCGGTTATTTTTTTGGCTTGTTAGTAATAGCCATTTTGACCAGTGTGAGATGGTATCTCATTGTGGTTTTGACTTATATTTCTCTGATGATTAGTGTTAAGCCTTTTCTTCATATGTTTGCTGGCCATGTGCATATTCTTTTGAGAAGTGTCTGTTCATATTACTTGTCAATTTTTTAATGGGGTTGCCTTTTGCTTGTTAAGTTACTTAAGTTACTTACAGATTATGGATAGTAGACCTGTGTCAGTTGCATAGTTAACAAATATCTTACCACTTATTCTGTAGGTTGTCTTTTTATTCTGCTAATAGCTTCTTTCATTCTACAGAAGCTCTTTAGTTTAATTAGGTTCCACTTGTCAATTTTTGTTTTGCTGCAATTGCTTTTGGAGTTATCATGAAATCTTATCTAGGGCCTATGTCCACAATGATATTTCCTAGGTATTCTTCTAGGATTTTTAGTTTTAACATTTAAGTCTTTAATCTAGAAGATAAGATGATTATAGGTGTACAGCTTTATTTCTATGTGTCTGTTTCTGTAGTAGTACCACATTCAGGTTACTGTAGCTTTGTAGTATAGTTTTAAGTCAGGTAGTATAATGCTCCCCACTTTGTTCTTTTTGCTTAGGATTGCTTTTTCTCTACTGGCTATTTTTTGGTTTCCTATGAATTTTAGAAGTTGTTTTCTTCTAAAAGTTGTTTTCTAATTCCGTGAAAAAAGTCGGTAGTTTAATAGAAATGGCATTGAATCTATAAACTGCTTTGGGCACTTTGGCCATTTTAACAATACTGATGCTTCCTACCCATGAGCATTGAATGTTTTCCCCTGTCTCCAATTTCTTTCAGCAGTGTTTGATAATTCTTATTTAGAGATCTTTCACATCTCTGCTAGCTGTATTCCCAGGTATTTTATTCTTTTTGTGGCTATTATGAGATTGTGGGGGTAGCTACAGGTGAACACGTGCAATGTGGTGGCAGGAGGTTATGGGCGGGCATGCACTGGCAGGGGCCGATCTACAGTTAGGCAGGGCCTGCCTGCAAGGGGCTTATGGTAACAGGTGCCTGAAAGTACCTTAGTCTGGCATGTGAGGCTGAGCAGGTACAGCCAGGAAGGAACCCTGGGAGAGGCTGGCAGGCAATGAGGCATTAAGATCAGACTGGCCACATCTCACAGGCAAGACTGCCCTGCTGTGTCCAGGTCTAACAGTCAACAAAGGCCAATGACACCTTGAAGAGTGTGGCAAGCCTTAGGTTTGGGTAACCCTGGCTGTGCTCCACTGCAACCATTCTGGCACCAAAAACTCTGGGCTCTGCACAGGCTGGAGTCCTGTTTCTGTCAACTCCCTGAGCAGCTCCCTTTGTCAACTGAAATGTGCATGAGGGTTGTGGGGTTTTCTGCAGCTAGGATTCTGGAGGTTTGTGGTGACCATGAGTCACTCCATGCCTATTTAATTCACCCCTTCCCCAGAAGCTGCCAAAGACCAGGAATGAGTTCTAGTGCTCAGCAACCCTGTGCAGAGTTCCTAGCTTCCTCTCCCTTCACCCCAGATGTGCACCCTCCCTCCATCTACTCTCAATGCCTTTCTTCTGAATATCTGCTCAGAGTGGGCTAGTCTTCCTCAGGGTCTGGTCTGTCAGCGGAGGACGCTCTTCTTGGCTGCATGAAGTCAGACATCTTGGCTCAGCAGCAGGATGCTTTTGGTGGACTTTTACTCTCAGCCATGAACTCTGCATATTTTCTAGCCCCATCCTTTCCTCCTTTCCAAGTACTCTAGTGACATGAATGCCATTTTGTTATAGTCCCACAGATCCCTGATACTATTTTTTTTTTTTTTTTTTGAGACGGAGTCTTTGCTCTGTCACCCAGGCTGGAGTGCAGTGGCGCGAACTCGGCTCACTGCAAGCTCCGCCTCCTGGGTTTACGCCATTCTCCTGCCTCAGCCTCCCGAGTAGCTGGGACTACAGGCGCCCGCCACCTCGCCCGGCTAGTTTTTTGTACTTTTAGTAGAGACGGGGTTTCACCGTGTTAGCCAGGATGGTCTCGATCTCCTGACCTTGTGATCTGCCCGTCTCGGCCTCCCAAAGTGCTGGGATTACAGGCGTGAGCCACCGCGCCCGGCCCGTGATACTATTTTTAACAATTACAATTGTAGGTATTTATGGGGTACACACTGATGCTTTGATACGTACAATGTATGTATCTGATCAGGGTAATTAGCATATTCATCATCTCAAACATTTATCATTTCTTTGTATTAGGGACATTCAATATCCTTCTAGCTATTTGAAACTATATATTGTCCATTTTTATTCAGTCTATTTTATCTGTTGTTCAGGTCTTATCATTTCTATTCTACTTTACATCTCACTGATCTTTCCTTTGTCCTCTTTATTCTGATGTTTAACACATTTGCTAAGCATTTTATTTTGGTTATTGTATTTCTTCAGTTATAAAATTTCAATTTGGTCTTTATATCTTACATCTATTTGCTGAGACTTTCCATTCCTTTAGTGAGACTTGATAATTTTCCATTTTTTAAGCTGGATTGCAATTGCTAGTTGAAGCATTTTTATCATGGCAACCTTATAATCTTTGTGATACAATTGACATATCTGCCCTTTCAATGTTGGTATCTATTTCCTGTCTCTTCCCCTCTCCCCCATTCAGTTTGGAATCCTTCTGGTTCTTCACATGGCAAATGATTTGTTAAAAATTAGACTTTTAAATTGTTATGTGATACTCTAGCTCTTAATTTTTCAGCTGGATTTTCCAACATCAGTCTGGCAGAGGAAGGGGAGCAGAGAACTGACTTGTCATTGTCAGATAGGGGTAGAAGTCTAGGTTTCACATTCGGCCGTTGCTGATGCTTGAAGGAGGGACGTCCGCATTACTGCTGAATGTGGACGGGACTTCCAGTTCTTCATATCATCTCTACTGACTCTACAATGGAGTTGACTTCATTACCACTTGGTAATGGTGAAAATCCTGGCTCTCCACTAGACTCTCTCTTATTCCACACAAGCAGTGGGAGAGGGGGCACTTCTCTACTGCTGAGTATGAATGGAAGTTCAGAATTTCCACATTGTCTCCACTGACATTGTTGGGGATAGGAGTGTGCCTGTGATTTGACATGGAGGATGAATGTTTTGGGTGCCCACACAGCCTTCTTTGATACTACCACAGTAGGAGTGTTGGGGTACTTTGTTAAAGCTTCATGAAAGTGGAAATCTAGGCTCCCCAGCCAACCTTTGTTGGCATGGATGGGCACCAAAGTATTTTCCGTGCTGTTTGACTGAACACTGAGTGGTTATTTTCTACCAATATTTTGTCTTGTGAAGTTGCCCTTTCTTAGCCCTTTGGTTAGAGACAGCTGACTTGCTTTGGGGCATTTTAATTTTATATTTCCTGTATCTATACCTCTTGCCATTTCTAGATTGTAAGCATCTCCAATTCCAAGCACATGTAGGATATATAAGGTAAAAAGATGACCCAGGGAATATGTCACTTGATTGCTCTAGTCCCAAATTCTTTAGACAATGTGCCTTCGTTCCATTTCATTGCGTTTTACATTGGTTTTATGTATCATGACCAAAGTTTTAAGTTGTAATTGAGAGAGGAACAGGGAAAAGTATATTTACTCCAGCTTCCTAGAAGTAGCAATATCTTTTTGATTAACTACTTCCAATATACTGTCAATGGTTCCCAAATTTCCAAAGCTAATGGATTCCTTTCCATTTTTAGAACAAAAATATTCTTTAGAGCTTAAGAACATGGAAAATACATGATTATTAATTATATGCTAGTTTTCTTTTTTATTATACTTTAAGTTCTAGGGTACATGTGCACAATGTGCAGGTTTGTTACATATGTATACATGTGCTATGTTGGTGTGCTGCACCCATTAACTCATCATTTACATTAGGTATTTCTCCTAGTGTTATCCCTCCCCCCTCCTCCCACCCCATGACAGGCTCCAGTGTGTGATGTTCCCTTCCCTGTGTCCAAATGTTCTCATTGTTCAATTCTCACCTATGAGTGAGAACATGCAGTGTTTGGTTTTCTGTTATTGTGATAGTTTGCTGAGAATGATGGTTCCCAGCTTCTTCCATGTCCTTACAAAGGACATGAACTCATCCTTTTTCATGGCTGCATAATATTCCATGGTGCATATGTGCCACATTTTCTTAATCTAGTCTATCACTGATGGACATTTGGGTTGGTTCCAAGTCTTTGCTATTGTGAATAGTGCTGCAATAAACATACATGTGCATGTATCTTTATAGCAGCATGATTTACAATACTTTGGGTATATACCCAGTAAGGGGATCACTGGGTCAAATGGTATTTATAGTTCTAGAACCTTGAGGAATCGCATCAGGCAGGAGAAATAAAGGGTATTCAATTAGGAAAGGAGGAAGTCAAATTGTTCCTGCTGCAGATGACATAATTCTATATTTAGAAAAACCCATACTCTCAGCCCCAAATCTCCTTAGGTTGATAAGCAACTTCAACGAAGTCTCAGGTTACAAAATTAATGTGCAAAAATCACAAGCATTTCTATGCTCCAATAACAGACAAACAGAGTCAAATCATGAGTGAACTCCCATTCACAACTGCTTCAAAGAGAATAAAATACCTAGGAATCCAACTTACAAGGGAAGTGAAGGACCTCTTCAAGAAGAACTACAAACCCCACTGCTCAATGAAATGAAAGAGGACACAAACAAATGGAAGAACATTCCATGCTCATGGATAGGAAGAATCAATATCATGAAAATGGCCATACTGCCCAAGGTAATTTATAGCTTCAATGCCATCCCCATCAAGCTACCATTGACTTTCTTCACAGAATTAGAAAAAAACTACTTTAAATTTCATATGGAACCAAAAAAGACCCTACATTGCCAAGACAATCCTAAGCCAAAAGAACAAAGCTGGAGGCATCGCACACTATATTACAAGGCTATATTACAAGGCTACAGAAACCAAAACAAGGTACTGGTACCAAAACAGAGATAGACCAATGGAACAGAACAGAGTCCTCAGAAATAATACCACACATCTATAGCCATCTGATCTTTGACAAACCTGACAAAAACAAGAAATGGGGAAAGGGTTCCCTATTTAATAAATGGTGCTGGGAAAACTGGCTAGTCATATGTAGAAAGCTGAAACTGCATCCCTTCCTTACACCTTATACAAAAATTAATTTAAGATGGATTAAAGACTTAAATGTTAGGCCTAAAACCATAAAAACCCTAGAAGAAAACCTAGGCAATACCATTCAGGCCATAGGCATGGGCAAGGACTTCATGACTAAAACACCAAAAGCAATGGCAACAAAAGCCAAAATAGACAAACGGGATCTAATTAAAGTAAAGAGCTTCTGCACAGCAAAAGAAACTATCAGAGTGAACAGGCAACCTACAGAATGGGAGAAAATTTTTGCAATCTGCCCATCTGACAAAGGGCTAATATCCAGAATCTACAAAGAACTTAAACAAATTTATAAGAAAAAAAATTAAACAACCCCATCAAAAAGTAGGCAAAGGATATGAACAGACACTTCTCAAAAGAAGACATTTATGCAGCCAACAGACACATGAAAAAATGCTCATCAACACTGGCCATCAGATAAATGCAAATCAAAACCACAATGAGATACCATCTCATGCCAGTTAGAAGGGCGATCATTATAAAGTCAGGAAACAACACGTGCTGGAGAGGATGTGGAGAAATAGGAACACTTACACCATTGGTGGGAGTGTAAACTAGTTCAACCATTGTGGAATTATATGCTAGTTTTCTAATTTAGCAAACAATTCAGGAATTGTACCATCTTGAAACTGTCTTCTGCATAGTTCATGGACCTCTACTCTTCTCATCATACCAGCTGACCCAAGTATCTATTAACTAGAGTAGTAAGAATGAAAGCCAGATAACCAGGGATTGAAGCATGAAAATGAGGTAATTCAATGGGAAAAGTAAGAATGGACAACTTTTCTGAGACACTTGGATGAGAAAGGAATAAGAGTACAAGATTGATCAAAAGAAAGATTTTTAAGAAGGAAAAAACTTGAGCATAGTTTATAGTTAATGGACAAGAAACCTGAGAATTAAAACTGGAGTGACTGAAAGGTAAGGACGTGAAATAATCCTGAAGGAAATATAATGTTTGGGGTTTATATTCAGGAATAGGTATTAACTTTGAACTGATAAACTCACATCAATCTCTGACTAGATGTGCATGAAAATTAGTAAGTGGAGAGACTGGGGCTTGAAGAAGATCGTCACGGGTAGTCAGAACAGAACTGTTTGAGGGAAATTTCAGGCAGCATATTTTCATAAGATGAAGAAAAGATGGGTATACTGAATGTTAAAGTCAGTAGTGAAGGTTTATGAAAGTTGGCAATGGAAAAAGGACATGAAGTTTATCTCCACCACGTGTAGTGATTGGCACAATGGAGACCAGACATTATTTATATTATGTATTATTTTGTGTATGTCTCATCATACTTAAATTATGCAGGTTTAGGGTTATTGAAGACAGTCCTTATTTGTAATCCAAAATTAAAATACATAGCTTACTGAGGAATGAATATAGGTAGGCCCACAAGGATAGTTGTGCTAATCAGAGATGCTCGGAAGATAAACATACCCAAGTTAGGAAGGAAGAGCCCTCAAAAGTCCAGATTGATTACAAGAACAAAAAAATCAGAAAGCAGAATGGTTTGTGTGTATTAAAGAATGATGTTAATAAGAGGAAGAAAGCAGTAAATGGAAGGACAAGAAACTGGGTACATAATAGGGCAATGGTACAGTTATCTACCTGTCCATAAAATGTTCTACCTTCCATTTGCAGTGGAAGCATTAATGCCCCTATCTGTGAATGAATCTATAGAGCACAGTTACGTTTTCTCTCTTAGTCAATCAAAATCACCTATTTTGGATGTTTCATAAATCAACAACTAATTAAGAATATGAGATATATAGTTTGCCTGTTACAATAACAAAATATATTGAATAAGATATTGGATATCAAGATTTCTGAGGTATGGCCAATTTGAATGACCGTTAGTTCCACAGGTTGGGAAGATTTGAAAATGTCCCTTACTGTGATTCTCTATAAGTTTAATTTTTACAACTGGGGTTTGGTAGAAAGCCAACATTTACCTCTTAAATTTTATACATATTGACCCTATCTTTGATCTTCAGGGTTACATGTAAAATTTCTGTTTCAGTCTTCCCAGAGCAACTCTTAAATTCTTTGAAGAAAGTTACAATGTATTTCATTGAATAAAATAAGTTATTTTAACACTATAAGTTTCTAATTTTTCCAATTATTTTTAATAGTGCTTAACTTAGTAAAAGAGTAGCACCAACTCCTAGTCCTTATTGATAAGGGACACTGAGAAGATTGAATATGTAGTGAGTAGGGTAACTTTTTTTTAGCAGTCTCTGTCATGGATAGTACTGTATGTTTGGCTGAATGGTATGCTTTAATAAGCTGTTTACAGTGGAATAGTGAGGCAATTGAGATATTCTCCCAAGGGGAAACCTTGAGCAAAAAATAAGTTATTCCTATATGTTCTCCTAAGGGAGTTGGGTCTGGTCATTCATGACCTTTCTTTGAATGGATGGTGTACACAAGTTTGGGGCCAGTGCTTACTTGCTTAGCAAAGTGGAATACTGGTAGAGAACTGTCACTAGATGGCCTGATTCTTTAATTTTCCTCCCTGTATGCTCAGACTCTGCTCTGAATTAAGGTTAAATGAATATTTAATAAAATTTTCTTCAAAACTCTAGAAAATTATTACCTAGTCTAGTAAATCCTCATGACCTAGTCTAGCCCAGATCATAGTACATGATTTCTAGACTTTTCAATGTCTTAATCTCTTACATTTTCATTTCAATATGTCCCTATTAAAAAGAAAACATCAAAAATGAAATATCATTTGGATGTGGTTATGGTCTTGGCAAGCAAAAAAATAAAACTATCACCTTTCTTATTGTAAATATTTTATCTAAATGTATTCAATCATAGACTATATTAGCTTTCTTGCATTTAACTTATATTTAGTTTGCTATGACGTATTTTCTTAAATTACTGTTACCTTTGTCTCTGTATTAAGCTTTTTTTCTCCTAACTTATACCTAGGCAGTCAGTTTTGAACTTCCAGAATAGGATATTTTAAATAAAAATATAAAATACATAGCTGTTCAAAAATCATACAGAATTAAATTTTATAAAGGAGTAGACAACCTCAGCATGCACTGAAACGACAAACTATAAAATAGTTGACACAACAGATTTCTATTATTAGTATGCCTACCTTGTCACAGGTTCTGCATGTGAGAGTCTTTGCATACATAGATGACACGATGATGTATTGTTTTTCTGGCTGTTGTAGTTATGCCCCTTGTGTAAGTACTGGTCAGGCAAATCAATAAGCACAGAATACATTAACTACTGTACAAGGAATATGGATCTTGTAACTATACGTGCAAATATCACTGAAGCTTCTGACCTCACCTACTCCTTTCTCACTTAATCCTATTATATCCACCCAAAACTGTACAGATGCTTTAACTCAGGAATATATTGGAGGTTAAAAAAATCTTCTCACCAAGTTTTCAGAAATTCTATTCACAGTGCTGTTCTACACATAAGACGTAAAAATAGTTCCCACATATATAACTAAGTATTAGTAACAAAAACCAGAGAAAAGATGGCATTTACAAATAAATTTTGAAGATAAAAAACATTTCTACTTCTGGCCATGGTGGAGTAATTGTTATGGAACTTGCCCCTCTATTGAAAACAAATAGAAAACTGGTTAAAATAAGTGAAACCAATGAAGCAGATATTGAAGCAGCAGCAGCTCAGGACTATGATCCTTGAGAGAAGGCAAATAGAGGTGAGCTCTGGCTTTATGTCTGGAGGATATTCCTGAATTTGGGCCCCAAAACGGGTAATTCATTCAGAGCACAGTTATTTTGTTGAGCTGAGGAGATAAAGATTCAAGTTTGGGACGGGTGCTGTGGCTCCTGCCTGTAATCCTAGCACTTTGGGAGGCCGAGGTGGGCAGGTTGCTTGAGCTCAGGAGTTTGAGACCATCCTGGGCAACATGGTGAAACCCTGTCTTGAGGCAGGAGAATTGCCTAAACCTGGGGCAGGAGAATTGCCTGAACCTGGGGCAGGACAAGTGCCTGAACCTGGGGCAGGACAATTGCCTGAACCTGGGAGGCGGAGGTTGCGGTGAGCTGAGATCACATCACTGTACTCCAGCCTGGGCGTCAGAGCGAGACTCCATCTCAAAAAAAAAGAAAAAAAGTTTCAAGCTTGGAGAATGATGTAGCGGGACTTTGCAGGGCAGGTTATTGTAGAAACAGAGAAAGTGCTCTGGAAGTCCTAATAGAGTTCCCATTGGGTCTTTTCTGGTTAATATACCAAAAACATCTGAGAGAAATTTGTCAGCAGTGAGACGACAGAAATGTTAAAAAAAAATCATATTAAATAAAATATAAGCCAGTAAAAACTCAGATCCTCATAAAGAAAAGAAAATATTAGAAGTTGTGTAGTTGTGAATAAATACAGGTTTTTCTATTGTTTAAAAATAACAACTGATTATTTGACTACTTAAAGCAAAAATAATGCATTGAGGGGTTTATGATATGTAGGAAATCATATGATCATAGGACAACGAATGGGAAAAATAATAAGTTTCTTAGACCATGTGAGAAGTGGCATAATGTTAAAGGTAGACTATGTTAAGTTAAAGGCTTATTTTGTAAACCCTGAGAAACCACCAAAAATTGTTAAAGGAGTATAGCAAATAAACTTGTAGAAGAGACCACATGGAATACTAAAAATGATCAATTAGTTTTTAAAAAGGCAAGAGAGAATATAAAATAAACAGATGAGACAAATAGAATGTAATTATAGAATCCAAATCATGGTAGGCTTAAACAAAAGCATATTGATTCTTACATTAAATTTAAATAGTCTATGTATTCAAAGTAAAAGGTCAAATATTTGACTGGAGAACAAAAGCAAGATAAAACTAAATACATTTAAAATATAAAGCTCCAAATAGAAGAAAGGTAAAAGTATCAAAAATATATACCATGATAACCTTATTGAATAGAAAGCTGCGGTGGTTATACTAATACCTGAAAAAAGCAGATTTGAGAAAAGAATGTTACTAGAGATTTTTAAAAAAGAGTATTTAGTCATAACAAAATGATTTATTTAAGAAAGTAATTATTATAAACGTGTATGCCCTTAACTACAGAGCTTTAAAATACATGAAACAAAATACTGATAGAACTGAAATAAGAAATTGAGAAACCCACCATTACAATTAGATATTTCAATACTTTTCAGTAATTCATAGGGAAAAAAAAGATGAAAAATCAGTTAGAATGTAAAAGAATTTAACAACACTACCAGTCAACTTGACATAATTGACATTTTATTTTAGGACATTCCAAACAACTACAGAATATTCTTTTTAAATGCACCAAAAAATTAAGACTATATTATGGGTCATAAAACTCTATAGAGTTAAAAGAAATAAAATTATAAAAAATATGTCTTCTCTTAAATAGCAAATTAAACTAGAAATGAATAACATATTTGGGGAAAAATCACCAAATATATGAAAATAAAAAAACATACTCAGGGCCTCCCCCCAAAATAAAAACAAAGATATTTGTTCCTAGTGAATGCTAGTGAAATATAAGATGTAAAAATTTGTGTGATACACTTGAAGCAGTGCAGAGAAGATAGTTTATATTTTTACTTACATTTGAAAAGAATGATTTAAAAGCATCGATCTAAATTCTATCTTAGTAAAGTAGAAAAAATAAAAATATTAAATCCAAAGTCAACAGGTAAAAAGAACATAAAATTAGAAGTTTATAAAATTAGACATGCAGACATAACAGGATAAATAACGAAACTCAAAAGCTGGTTTTGAAAAGACCAATACAACAGGTAAAACTACAGTGAAAACTGATCAGGAGAATGAAAAAGGAAAAAAGTCCAAATTACTAATGTCACTAATGAGCGAAGACATCATTACAAATCCTACAAATATTATAACAATATAGCATTATCATTTTGCTAAGCAAATTTCCTGAAAAACTCAAATTACTGAAGCTGACATGAGAAAAATTTTTTAAATAAAAAAACTGATCATTTAAGAAATTTGAATTTGTGATTAAAGAAACAAAACTTCTCACAAGGAGCACTCCACATCCAGAAAGCTTCACTGGTGAATTCTATAAAAGTTAAGAATGATATATTATCAATCCTACACAAATTATTTTAAGAAAATGGTGAAGGGAATAATTTCTAACTCATTTTAGGAAGCTAGCATTTCATTGATACTGAAGGCTATAAAAGATATTTTAAAAACTTCAATATCCCTCTTCAACATAGACACACATGTCTTTAAAACAATAACAAATCAAATTCAGCACTGTATAAAAATAAAAACATAAACCAGGATTTGTCTCAGTGATGCAAGTTTCAATTAACACATACAAAATCAATTAATGCAATTCACAATAAAATAAAACAAACGAGAAAAATAATGCAATAATAGGCATTTGGTTAGAATCATTGGTGAAATCCTTCTGCACACTATAAATAGATTTCTCAATTGGGTAAAGGGCATCTACAAGAACTTAAAGGTAACATCTATTTGGTGAAAACTGAATGTTTTTCTCCAAAATCTGGGGGAAAAATGCATGGCTATCCCTTTTATCACATCCACTCAATATTATGCTACAGATACTAGCTGGTGTCATAAGGCAAAACAAATAAACTACAGTCACATTTATTTTTGAGTAGGGTAGGTAAAATGTTCTGTTTACATTTGACACAGTCATGTAGAAAGAAAATTCAAGCAATCTCCAGAGTACTAGATAAAAGTAAATTTAACAAATTAGAAGGATATATGGTTTACAAACAAAAAGAAATTAAACTTCCATACACTATAAATATTTAGAAAATAAGATTAAAAAGTCAAAAATGTAAATACTTAGGAATAAGTAAACAATATATGCAATATCTGTACTAAAAAATCTTTCAAAACATTGCTGAGCAAAAAGATCAGATAAACAAAAGCATAATATTTTCATGGCTAGAAAGATTTGAAATTGTGAAATGTTACATTTTTTCTAATCTGTAGATTCAGCACAATCCCTATTAAAACTCCAATTTGTAGATATTGGAATATGATTCTAAAATGTGTACAGAAGGATCTAAAATACGCAAAATATTCTCCACACAGGTGAAAGAAGTATGACACCATACTTAGTTCCCAGACTTACGATAATACTATGCTAATCAAAACTGTGTGCTGTTGTTAGACATGCAGATCAATGAAACAAACAGAATCCAGGAAAAAGAATCAAACTTATATTACCAGTTGATTTCTAATTAATGTGCCAAGTTATTTAAGTGGGAAAAAGGGTGGAACATTTGGCACTCACGGGAAAAAAACAAACAAACAACAACAACAACAAAAAACACAGAAAGAAACTTAACACTTTCCTTTCCCTAATAACAAAATTGACTTGAAATAGATTATAGAGCTGAATGCAAAAACCAAAGCTATACAATCTCTGTAAGTATAGTTGAAATGCTTTACAACCTTGGCATAGGCAACAGTTTCTTAGGACACAAAAAGCACTAACAAAAGAATAGATGATACTTGTCATTTTAAAAAAAGTTCTGCTCATTAAGAATATGGTTAAGAAAAAGAAAACAATAAAACACAGACTGGAAGAGAATACTTGCATTTTAGATATAATTGGCAAAAGATTCTATTTTGAATACAAACTCTTACATTGCCACTATGAGAGACAAACCAACCATTACAGATTGGCAAAATATTTTAATAGACATTTTAGAAGGGAACGTATAAAAACACCAATGTGCACAAGAAAAGCTATTCAACATCATTAGTCATCAGGAAAGGGTTAGATCATTTTTACAGTATGTTTTTCTAATTCTCACTACATGGCTAAAATTAAGGATAAGATCAACATGCTTGGCACTGGCAAGGATATAGAGCAACTGAGGTTTTATCTTTTATATATATACTTTGCTGATAAGAGTGTAAAATGATACAACCATTGCAGAAATCAGTTTGGCACTTGCTTAAAAGTTAGCTATATGACATAGCACTTCCCCTACAAAATATTTTCCCAAGAGATAGTATCCTGTGTCCATAAAAAAGATTTGAACGTGAATGCTCATTGCAGCTTCATTTCACAGAACCAAACACTGAAAACAACACAAGCATTCATCAACAAATATAGAGAAAAATTGTGATATAATCCTACAGTAAAGTAGTACTCAGCAATAAAAAGAAATACATGTGAATGAATTTCAAAGTAAATATGCCAAGTAATCAAAGACCAACAGTAGAGTATACATACTATGTAATTCATTGATATGAAATCTTAATAAAAGTAAAATTAACCTTTAGTGAAACAAAGTAGAACAGTGGTTGCTTTGGGCAGAGGTGAACTGAAATTGTTACCATGGGGCAAGAGGGAGAGAAAAGCATTCTATGTTAATTTCCTGCAATTGTTGACATATATTATCACAAAATCAGCAAAATAAAGCAACACTTACTTATTTCACAGTTGTGTAGGCATGACATGGCTATCCAATTCCCTGCTCCACATTTCACGAGGCTGAAATCAAGGTGTTGGGAGAGCTGTGTTCTTTTCTGGAAGCCCTGAGGATAAACTCACTTCCAAGCTGATTCAGATTTTCAGAAAATTCAGTATCAGGCAGCTATAGGAATGGAGTCCCATTTACTTGCTGGCTGCCAGCCAATGGTCATTCTCAGTTTCAAGAAGCATTTTGTGTCTTATGACCCCCTCCTCCAAGGGAGGAATCTTTGTTGAATCTTCAAGATATCAAAACTAGGTTAAGTCCTTCCCATATTTTACACCTCTGACCTCCTGTTCTGCCTCCCTCTTCCACTTTTAAGGGCGTCTGTGATTGAATTGGGCCCACCTGATAATCCAAGAGCCTATCCCTCAGCTGATCAGTAACCTTAATTACATCTGCAAAGCCCTTCACAGAAGTACCTAGATTAGTGTTTGACTGAATAACCAGGAGACTAGAATCTCCATGGGAAAGGGGGAGACTCTTTAGAATTATGCCTAACCAGTATATCTTGACAGGGTAATGACCGCATTGCTATAGTCATATGCCAATGTGAGTCAAACTGTTTATTTAAAATGAATTGACCTTTTTTTTTTTTTTTTTTTGAGATGGAGTCTGCCTCTGTCACTCAGACTGGGGTGCAGTGGCCAGATCTCAGCTCACTGCAAGCTCTGCCTCCTGGGTTTACACCATTCTCCTGCCTCAGCCTCCCGCGTAGCTGGAACTACAGGTGCCCGCCACCTCGCCTGGCTAGTTTTTTGTATTTTTTAGTAGAGATGGGGTTTCACCGTGTTAGCCAGGATGGTCTCGATCTCCTGACCTCTTGATCTGACCGTCTCGGCCTCCCAAAGTGCTGGGATTAGAGGCTTGAGTCACCGCGCCCGGCTGACTTTTTATATATAATAGACCTTAATATGCTAAATTTGAAATGTAAAAATAACAATCTAGATAAATTTATAGTGAAAATACAAAATAAAGGCATAAAGTATGCTTTAGAATAAAGGATAGTGTCTTTTTACATTCAGATGTCTGTAGTAAAGTGTAGTCCATGATATATATATAAGGCATATATAATTCATTATATATATATATTATATATAAGCATATATAATAATGAATATATATTCAATTAACTGATTAAAAAATTAATTCAGTTGTTTCCAGGATGACTCTTCTCAGATAACTTTTGTTTCCCTGATTTGAGGAAAAAATAAAACAACAGGAGCAAGAACAACCAAATTATAGATAACTATAAGTCACATCCCTCTTGAATAACTTGTGTTATTCAAGCTCTTCATGTGTGTTATACAAGCTCTCCATGAGCTTGTATGAATAAATATAGATGTCATGCAAGACTAGATGGGTATGAAACTAGATAAGTATTTCTATTACTGTCCAATAGAAATGTAATGTAAGCCACATAAATAATTTTAAATATTCTACAGACATAATGAATTAGGAAAAACAGATGAAATTAATGTTAATATACGATGTCCATCTTGTTAAGACCATTTGTCTTTACCAGATCATTCCTTGATTAAATTTATCTGGAACCCATTTATCTGGCCTGGAATTCCACCACACAGATTCTTGATAAAATTAGTAGGTCAATTTATTAAAAATAATATCCATGAGTATGCTAACATTTTTAAATGCTCTAAATTATCTATATACAAGTTGACTTCATTAGTTTTTATAAATGTTTAGTCTATTTGATATTCAACAAAATGAGGTTAGCCTAATAAAATTGCCTGGGCCTTTGAAAGGATAGTTTTCAGGACAAATTATTTATTTAATAAAATGCAAAAGCTATCTTTAAATCATAGAATTATAAAGCCAGAAAATTGCTTCAATTCTTTTAGAGCATAAGTTGGCAAGCTACAGCTGGCTAGGACAAATGTGGCTCCTGCCAGATTTTTGTAAATAAAGTTTTATTGAACTACAGTCACACGCATTTATTTGCATATTGTCTATGGCTGCATCTGGGCTGCAGTTGTAGAGTGAGCAGCTGCAACAAAAACCATATGACCTAGAAAGCCTAAAATATTTACTATCTTGTCCTTTATAGAAAAAAAGTGCTAGTGCTTACTCTTGACCATTGTGGTAGCCACTGCTCACCTGTGAGTATTGAGCACTTAAAATATGGCTGGTGCAACTAAGGAAATGAAGTTTTAATTTAATTGAAATGTGCTTAAAGTATACAATGTAAATTTACAGTATCAATCAGGGTTCTTCACAGAAGCAGAATGTATAGGAGATGTATTATCTCACACACACACACACACACACACCTAGAGACAAATGGACAGACAGACAAAAAGAGAGAGAGCGAGAGAGATTAAAGGAATTGGCTTATGTGTTTATGGACTCTGGCAAGGCAAAATCTGTAGTATGGGCTGGAAGTCTCAAGACCCAGGAAAGACACTGATGCCAATGAAGTTCAAATGTAGTCTTCTGGAAATCCCCTCTTGCTTGGGGTGGCCACATTTTTGATTAAATTCAGGCTTTCAACTGATTGAATGAACTCACTTATATTATGGTGAGCAACCTGCTTTACCCAAAGTTGACTGCATTAAATCTCACCCCAAAAATACCCTCCAAGTTGACGCATAAAACTGACCATCATACTGACTATTTTAAAGACATAAAATTGCAAAGACTTTTTAAAAAAAATGTAAAATATCTCATTTTTATGTTGACTACCTGTTGAAATTATCATAGTTTAGAAATATTGGTTAAATAAATTTGCAGAGTTCTGTCCCAGTGTTGTAAGTTCCACCTAACTTTGGAAACTGACCAGAGATTGAACTCAATGCCAACTGGAAAAGAAGTTGCCAGGTGAGGAAAGTCCAAATGACTCTCTTATCTTCAGAGTGATTGTGAACTCCATCAACACTATGCACTGGGATTTTGTTTTGGGGTGACTTCCCAGACGTTGACCTTGACAAAAGTCAGGCAGTGTCTAGACAGAACTGTCACTATGATTACTTTGTCGGAATGGATGGTTAGATCAAGTAATTAGCTAATTAATTAGACAATCAATCTTTAAGCAATGTAATTAATTAACTTAATACTTAAAATGTGAGACATAGATGCCCCTAAGGGTAAGGCATGTTCATAAAATGTGGTTGCTGCCCTCTAAGAGCTTTCTCTTATTTCTGCTTGCTTCCATAATTCTCTCCTTCTCTCCTTACTTCCTTCCATTTCCCTTCTCTGCCCCCTTCTCTCCTCTCTCCCTCCCTTTTCCCTCCCTCCCTCCCTCCCTTCCTTCCTCTCTCCCTCCCTACCTCCTTCCCTCTCCCTCCTTCTCCCTCCCTCCCTCTCTCCTTCCTTTTTTCTTTTCTTCCATTTTTGTAGCTTGTTTTTTGTGGACTTTAATCCAGGATGTAATTCTGGTTCACACATAATCTTCGGTTTTATGCAAAGGCACATATCTTTTGGATGAACTACTTTATTTAAACTTGGGTACTTGAGATTTTCCCTTTAGATCTGAGACACTTGTATATTCTTCGGTTTTCATACCCTTCCCAACGTAAACATTTTGACTTTTCTTTCAATTCTTCTTACAGAAACTTATGTGAAACATTTGGCAACTATTCTAGCTTTTCCCACCTTGTCTTATTGCTAATTATCTAAGAAGTGTTTGTTTAAGGGTTTAATAAAATTTACAATAGGCACAAGTCTCTAACTGTATGAAATAATAAATTCTAGCTGATGTAATGGGAACTGCTAAGCCATTATTTTCCCTGAGCTAGTCAGATGTGTTCTTGACAGAGAGTTAAACTTTAGGTATTACAAACTGTTCCTTACATTGTCCTTGTTGCCAGTGGGACGTTGAGTAAGCTGAAGACAGTATGTCAGTGGTTCTTAGGTTTCACAGCCAAAATATTATGCAATCTTAATCTCACTATCCATTTCCAGTCACATTTATGAAGACCTTCCTTTGATTAACTTCTTTGTGACTCACTCTATTTTCTGTGATAACGCTGCCTCCCAAGTTTAAACAGATAGTACTTCCTACAGCAGAAGCTGTTGATCTCTCATGTACTCTCAGCCCTCCTCTAAATTCAACTTTAGCTGAGGCCACAGTGTCTGCTCCTGTGGGCAGCCTCCCATTTAAGGCCTGTGTCTCTAGGAGGGTGTGGTTCTAGGACTGTGAGAGCTGGTCAGCAATCATGGCTGTTAAGAATGACTAGGGATAGCACCTCAAGGGATAAGGGCAACACACAAGGAACTCGAATCAGTGGGCAAATGCTCTAGCTTCCCATCTTTTGTGTGGAAATACTGAAATGCATTTATAGACTCAAGAGAGGGGCCCAGAAGGGAGGAGCCCTAATTGCTCACAGTGGAGACCTGCTCATTAACACATCCTTGATTGATTTTCTTCCTTCCTTGGTCCACTTTCTTCACTTCCTTACTCATGTTTCGTGAAAAGCCAAGTAACCTGCCAGCAGCCACATCAATTTCCCAGAACAGGCTTGGAGGGAATCCTATATAAGACTCTTCCTTTGTGGTAACAGCACGCTGTAGAAACTGTGGCCACCTAATTCTGTGAGCTCTGTAACACTGAAGGTCTGAGTGAGTCATCAGGAGAATACCAGGCCATGACTCAGCTGTGGTGTTATTGTCTTCTTACGATTCTTACCACACAAGACATACAGGTACACACAAATGGAGACTCCTCTTCAATTTTCTGAGGCAAGGTTGGAAACTACATAATAGTGGCTTCTTACATTAGGCAAAATACATTCATATGCTTATGTCATTGATTCTTCCCAACATTTTGAAAGGTCAGCATATTTAACCAAACTGACAGATAAAAATACTGAGACTTTGATTAAAGGACTAAGAAAGCACAAATATGACATGGAGTCTGAAAGCGCATTTCAGTAAGAAAAGAGGTTTTCTAACTCCAGTATCACTGGCTACTATCAGACACTATTCAAGATGTGAAGAGATTACCTAGAAAACTGAAATTTCTAGGGAACACTTTATTTTCACTGGTATAACCATTCTTGTGTTATCCTGGGAAAAAAAAACAAAACAAAACAAAACAAAATGAGACAATTTTGCTTTCTAAGTTCAACAGTGTGGTGATTCAATAATCTCCTTTGTCCTCAATTTTGAAAAGTGAGGGGTGTGGATGGGGGCAGGGCCTTAATGTAGATGAAATTGGTCATATTTCTAGTTCCCAAAGTAGGCCCATTTCCAACTATAAACAGCTATTCTCTGATAATGTCACTGCTGTCTTCAAGATATTTCTTCAGTCTTTGCCTGCTACATCAGATGTTAACTGCTTTGCCTGGCCTTTGAAGTTAGACACATTCCCTCCTACCCTCTAGAACCTATTGTACTGCCGTTTGGTTACAACATAAACCTTTCTCTAGGGTCAGATCAGTCTTTTTAAGGGAGGAGACCACCCCTCATATCATCTTATGCCCAATTTCTGCCTCCAACGAAAGAAGAAGTAAAATCTAAAAGGCAGAAATGAAATCCACAGGCAGACAGCCCGGCACCACACCCTGGGCCTGGTAGTTAAAGATCAACCCCTGACCTAATCAGTTCTGTTATCTATAGATTACAGACATTGTATAGAAATGCACTGAGAAAATCCCTATCTTGTTTTGTTCTGATCTAATTACCTGTGCATGCAGCCCGCAGTCACGTACCCCCTGCTTGCTCAATCAATCACAACCCTCTCACATGCACCCCCTGAGAGTTGTGAGCCCTTAAAAGGGACAGGAATTGCTCATTTGGGGAGCTCGGCTCTTGAGACAGAAGCCTTGCTGATGCCCCCGGCCGAATAAACCCCTTCCTTCTGTAACTCGGTGTCTGAGGAGTTTTGTCTGAGGCTTGTCCTGCTACATTTTTACTACCAAAATATATCCCTAGTTTCTGCCCACTCATGTCTGCCTCCCTCCATTCAGATCCTACCTGTACTTCATGGTCCAGGTGACATTCTCTCTACTCTGCTCTAAAAGATCCCCACTATTCCCATCCTCAGAACCATCTTCTTTTCCTAGAATGTTTACCATGTGCTATGGACTGAATATTTATGTTTATGCCCCCACTAAACCCCAATAAGATGGTATTAGAAGGTGGGGCCTTTCGAAAGTGATTAGGTTTAAACGGGTTTATAAGGGTAAGATCCTCATTATGGGGTTAGTGCCCTTAAAAGAAGAGTCATGAGAGATTGCTATGACTCTCTGCTTTCCATCATGTGAGGACATGAGAAGATGACCATCTGCAAACCGAGAAGTGGGTTCTCACCATACACTGGATCTGCTGCCACCTTGATCTTGGACTTCCCAGTCCCTACAACTTTAAGAAATACATTTCTGTTATTTAAGCCACCAAGTCTATGATAATTTGTTATAGCAGCCAGAACTAAGACATCACATATCTTAGTTTTCATTCAATTTAGGGAAAGGAACAGACCATGATGTTCCCAGGTTTCTCATATCCTTTGTAGCCTACTAAACATCATGTAATTGTGTAAAACACATAGTGGTTATTTACAGGCAAAGAAAGGAGAAGTTCCAAGGTGGAAAGACAACCAACTACATTTCTGAGACTTTGTCTTCCTCCAGGATATCATTAACCAACTCTGTTTATCGCTCTGGGCCTTAAGTGAAGGCAGTGCTAAAAAGAAAATTCCTTCAATGACCCCAATTTTGAAAATAGTATGCATTTTCACTCACAGAAGAAATACATAACTCACCTCTAAAATACCTAATACTCATTGTTCACTTACAGTATAAGAGAGGTGCCTCTATATTTCTGGTATTGGGCTTTACATTTTTCACTGAAGTGGACTCCATGGAAGACCTTTGAGGCTTTATAGAAAAAGAATATTGCAATCATTTTGCAAACATTTGAGACTTGCAAGGGGGAGAGTAAGCATTTTGTGTGGTTGGAGTGTAAATAAGGGAAATTTCCCTGAGAGCTGTTTAGGATGTGAATCTGGCCCAATTTTAAGAGAGCTCCTGCTCCGCTCTGCAACCTCTCCAAGGAGCTGATCGAGAGAGCCGTCTTGAAATAACTTGGAAATAGCTTAGAGTTTGGGTCAGCTCTATAGAGAAGATGAACAGAAAGAGAAAGAGCTGTTGAGCTGAGTGGATTATTGAACTAGGAATTCAAACAGAGAGGCACACGATTGAGGAGCAAAACAGCAAAGGGGCTGCTCCTTAAAAGAGGGTGCCGAGAACCTGCAGAAGGCTGAAGATGCTTTTTCTGCCAGCACTGCTGGTTAACTGTTGATTTCTTTGCTGTGCTGTCTTTGCATACAGAAAGATTTTTGTGGCCAATGTTGTCTCAGACATTACAAATAAAACTACAAACGATTGTGCTTCTCATAGCTAAGAAAAAGCTTAGAAAAGGTCACATGGGATAGATCGTAAGGAAAATGATTAAACAGATGAAAGCCAAGAGCTGTCAAATGAGAGAATGGCCTAAAAATAACAAAACGAAGATTTAACTCTGCAAAGTTAAAGGTTAAAGGAAAATTGCCAGCCACTCAACAAATTATAATTTGCAACTACTGTGTCCCAGGCACTTTGACAGATGCTGGCACTAACATAAGTTGGTCAGACTATGATATCTACTATCCCAGGAATTCATGTTCAAAGAGTACCTGGGCAGAAGAGGATTAAGAGATTCTCTACAAGCAAAAACTAGAGACCTAAAAGTACATACAGTTTGTTTCTAAAACTTGAGTTTGAATGCTGAAAGTCTTTAGACCAGGTATGTGAACTCTAGTTATTGTAGTTCTAAGTCTTTTTTGTGTTTTTGAGCCACTGAATTTCCTTAAATGCTTTTCTGGCTTCCAAAGCATCTGAGTTTGCAACAACTGCATGTCTCCTGTTACAAAACTAGGAGACATGCAGAAGTTTTACAATTTCAGAAACTGAGGGTAAACGAGATTAATGGATTTATCTCCATTTTCACTGCTAACGAGGAGCAGAGACAAGACTAGAATTCAAGTCTCATTACTCTTAGTGCAGCACACTTGTGTCAAGGCTGTTGGTGTTCTGTATCATCATGGGGATAGACAGCATCAAGTCTCAAATGACTTTCTTGGGTTATTCAGAATGTTGGTGTCCGAACAGCATATGACTTCAGTCTATTGCTCTAGTCACTCAGTAATCCACCTTCCAACCCCCTTTGCCTGTGTTCTCCCTTTCCCAGGTGAATAAGACAATGAAGCAATCTCAGACAGGCTTCAGAATGGTTGAAGCAAACTTAGATGGACTGTTCCCGAAATCAATTACTGTGTCAGCTCCACTGAAGAGAGATGGCATGGCTAGTGAGGGCAGCCTGTACCTGTTCCTTTTCCCCCAGCCCTGAACTAAACTCCTTGTCTTGACCTCTTCTACTCTGCAGGTTCTATTCTCCCTGCTCTTTAGGTGTCACGTCTGAGCAGTGCCCTGATGCAGACTAGATATTACAGCCACCTTTCTCCCAACATCATCTCCCAGAAGCTGTCAGCGTGTAATGATTTTCAGTTGTAACGGACTGGGATGAGAGTATTGTTTTAATTGCTATTGAATAACAGTAAATTAAGCAGGGCAACAGAGAAGAGGCAATGAGAATGAGAATTGTACTTTTGTTCAGAAGCATAAATTCAGGACTACTGCAGTTGTATTGTAACTCTGAAAAATGAGAATTTATGATTATTTTTATATACTGGGAAAACTTCTGGAGTAGATTGCATTTTCTTTCTAATAGTAGGTTTAGTTTGTTCTCTATAGAAAAATGACAAGGCAATAAAAGAGGTCCTTGCTTTATGACACCAGAATATTTTAGATAAGACTCAGTACTCATCCTTAATTGATTTTATGCTGGTGGAGAGCAACAACAAAGCAGCGGCAGGCAATGGAATGATGGTGTTACAACCCCCAACCAACTTAGTCACAGTCTGAGAAGCAAAAGAGAAAGGAAATTAGCATTTTTTTGTGTTAGAAAAATCAACAAGCTTTTCACCCATTGACTGTCAGTCATGTGCCCCTCCTTGGACTGGATGCTTTGGGGCATTAAATAAAAATGACAAGAAAATAGAAAGGCAGCCAGGTGTGGTGGCTCATGCCTATAATCCCAGCATTTTGGAAAGCCTAGGCAAGTGGATCACAAGGTCAGTAGTTCAAGACAAGCCTGGCCAACATGATGAAACCCCATCTCTACTAAAAATATAAAAATTAGCCAGGCGTGGTGGTGGGCACCTGTAATCCCAGCTACTTGGGAGGCTGAGGCAGGAGAATTACTTGAACCCAGGCAGCAGAGGTTGCAGTGAGCCGAGATCGTACCACTGCACTCCAGCCCGGGCGACAGAGCAAGGTTCCATCTCAAAAACAAGAAAAGCAATGAAAAAAACAAAAAAAAAGAAAGAAAGAAAAGAAAAGAAAATAGAAAGACTTGGTTTAGTATTGTATTTAATTGTTTGAGGTACACAGATAATTATGTAGATTATTAGTTACTGATTGCATAAATAATTATGTAAATGTTTGAAAAAGAGAAAAGATGTTTAGAATCAAAGACTAGGTTTTGTAATTCTACCAAAATACATGATTGTGGGAAAGGGAAACGCCGGCATATGTTAAGAGAAATGTAGGACGTTTTCTTGCACAGGGTGGACCCTTAGCAGACCTGAGGAGGTGGAGAGAAGCCAGGAACAGGGAGGGGGCTCAGAAGATAAGGCTGGGGTGATATAGGTGAAGTTGGAACAATGTATTTCTCCTCTGGCACTGAGGAGATATAAAAATCTAAAGCAATGCCTCTGTGTTAGAATACGCATGATAGATGGCTACAAATGCCTGTCATTCAAAGACAGAGCTGCTAGCAGCTTTCTAAAGGGCCTCATCCCAAATTACCAATAGGTGGAGTATCCCTCTCTTGGCAACAGCAAATAGGGCTACGGCCTGGCTAAGGTAGGAAGCTAGTTGGGTGGAATAACTTCCAAACACTAGGGATATGTTTGGCCTCAAAGCTCTCTCCTTGACCTGCTTGATGATGTCTAAGATCATTTGACCAGGAACAAAGCAAATCAGGAAGAAAGGACCCACACAGAGAAGCCTGGCAATGTGGCAGACAGACCATTGCCATGAAGTTCACACAGACCTGTGTTTTAAATCCTGACTGCCAGCTTCTGTGCATGGGCCAGTCTTGAGCTTTCAAATAAAGATGACAAATTCACTTTAGACTTCAGAGCTACTGTATAAGTAAATCATCTGGCACAATGTCTGTCATGGGCAGGCACTAAATAAATAGTAGAAATTATTAATTTAAGGAAAAATACAAAATTATCACAAAGGAAATTTTCTAGCTTGACAATTGTGACAACTTTAATGCTGATAAAGGAGGAACTGAGGCTTCATTGAGAAATGATTAAAGGGCTCTTCTTGGTCTTTACCTAATGTTCCTCCATCTGCATGAAATCATGTCAGGGCTTCCTTCTCAGAGCTATGGAATACATCTGTTGTTTTTAGTCTACACAGAATCCATTTCTTCTCCTCTGGTATCTGATCCTCAGTTTTCCTTGGTGGAAGCATTCAATCTACTCTTGATCCACAGAGTGAGTATGGAATTGAGCCTCACTCCTAGCTGCAAGATGAGCAATTGACCCAGGCTTACCAAGTCAGACCAGCACATCCTCTGGCCATCCTCCCCTTCGCATCAGAGATTTGAGTGTGACTTACAAATTAGTCCAACAAGAATAAGTCAAATGTCTTATAACTGTTGGGAAAAAGAAGTTGTCTTTCTGCTAGGGTGGCTGTGAGGACAGGCTGAAAGCTGAGAGCTGGCAACCAAATGGGAAGAACCTGCCAGAATGAAGACAACTAGAAGAAAGCAGAGAGTAGAAATGAGAAAGGAAGAGTCCTGATGTGAACAGAGCAAATATGCCATACTCTCCTAAGTGCCTTGGATGTCAACTTTATTTAACTCTTTCAAAAATTCTATGAAGAGGTTATTATGTGCATTTTAGAGGAAAGAAAACTGAGTCAGTCACTGAAAGTTAAATAACATGTTCCAAGTTACACAGGAAACAGGTACCGGTACTGGAATTTAATTGCAGGCAGTCTGGTGTCAGAGTCCTTGCATTAATAGATATACTCTAGTATCTTTTAAAGAGATGTTTCAGATTCTGGATCCCCTATACTTTTGAGTAATGTTAGCTAACACATTTCCTTTTTGGCTTAAGCCAGTTTCTACTAGCTAGGATTCTGCCATTATCTCTCAAAAGCGTGCTGAGTAATTTAACTGCACACCTTGTATTCTCTGCCTTGCCCATGGTCTCAGTCTTAGCCCAGACCCTGCTTTTCACCTGCTAAAGACATTACCCAAATGCCTTTCATTCAAAATTATCTACATTCTGGCACAAAACTGTGTGTGGATCTTACTTCTATTACTCCTCTAAAAAAAAAAAAAAAAAATCCTTGTGTTGGCTATTAATGATCTCTCTAAACCTACAGCTGAGCCAATCAATTACTTCCTACAATTCATCGACATCTCTGATTACATGCTCCATCATATTACTAGGGAAAAAAATCTACAGTAGTATTTGGCAATTTAAAAAATCTCTCATTCAATATCCTTATTCAATAAATGTATTAGTCTCAAGAACTCTGCTAATACAATTTAGAATTTTTAAATTAATTAAATTAGACACTGAAGTTCTTAGGACTCACCTCATCCCTTTTCTTTTTTTCTTGTGAAGGGGGATGGGTGACTGTAGGTTACTGCCACCTCCCAATGCCCCCGTGTTCCTTGTTAGCTTTCAAACAGTAGTTGGAATATGTTAAACAAGGTTACCTTGCAACCATTTCCCCCCTCTTCGAAATGCACATTTATTCCTTCCCCTTTCTTTCATAGGCTACCTCTCACCAATTCTGCCATTAACTCAAGAAAAGTAGAATGTGCAGTTTACTCTTGAACAATGCAGGAGTTAGGTGCACCTCCCACCTCAATGCAATTAAAAATTATAACTTTTGACTCCCCAAAAATTTAACTATGAATATCAGTTGGTGCAAAAGTAATTGCAGTTTTTGCCACTACTTTTAATGGGAAAAAGCTGCAATTACCTTTGCGCCAACCTATAGCTTAATGTTGAGATCCTTTCTAATAACATAAACAGTAAATTGACACATATTTTGTTTATGTGTGTTTTAATATTTTATTTTTACAACATAATAAAGCTAAATAAAAATATTATTATGAAACTCATAAGAGAAAATATATTTATAATCCATTAAGTGGAAAAGGATAATCATAAAGGTCTTCATCCTTTTCCTCTTCATATTGAGTTGCTAACGAGGAGGAAGAGGAGAGGTTGGTCTTGTTATCTCAAAGGTGGCAGAGGTGGGAGAAAATCTATGTATAGGTAGACCTGCACAGTTCAAAGCCCCTTTGTTCAAAGGCCAATTGTATCCTCTGTGTGTGTTTATGTGAACCTATAACAAAGAGACCATATTAGGTTTAATCATGACACTTATTTTTATTGGCTACTTTACTTTCTCTCTGAATTTCTTAATCTATTAATATACTTAGTTGTCTTCCTAGCTATATATTTTGAGGCTAATCTGTAGTGCAAAGGTGAAAAGAATTATTGGTTAACATAAAAGCTGCTATTTTCATCTGTGGTTGGGAAAGGCAGCATTTCAAACTAAAATCTCCAAGACTGAGACAGATTTCTTGAGAATGTTCATAGTTTTCCACTTTACTAAATGAATTTGTTTGGAATTTTGCCCTGCCTCAAAGGTACAAGGGAGAGTAATCTGTCAGCAGTGGACACTTGAATTGCCTTCTCACCTTATGTGCTTTAAAATGACCCCAAAATTGCTGAAGCAGGCTAAGTGTTTCTCCCCAAGGTGCTGGTTATACATTGCCAGGTTCTCAAACTCCATTCATAGCCTCCCCATTTGCTGCTGACCCCATTCCATGATTTTCCCATTTCAATAGATCTGCAATCATAGAAACTATAACCTCAAACCTATTTGCAACCACTCAGAAAAGACACAATAGGCTGAGACAAAACACACACACACAAACACAAACACACTGCCACCACCACCACCACCACCACCACCAACAACAACAACAACAACACAACCCTAGGAGTTTGTAACAAAAAAAAATCAGCTCCTACCTTGGGAATATCTTCACACGCTATCTCCAGAGAGGAACAATTGTGATTTCAGATGGTTGAGAAGGATTACTTTGCATTATTGTAGCATTGAAACGGAATTTCTTCACAAGACAGGATGAAAATCCTTCTTTAACATAGACTCTTTCCTGATGACAGGTTACGGCACAGTCCTCGTGTCTGAACAGCAGTGGTGAGAGTCTCTTTGGGAAACTTCATGATGGTGAAGACCTGAATGGAGACACCTTTGAATCTGCCTGTCAGCAGAACTGACCAATACAGGCTCAGTTCAACAGCAGCTGGATGTAGCTGCTTCTAAGGGTGAAGAGCTGCTCGGATCCAACTCTAGAGCCTATAAAGTTCTTGAATTTTTTGGGGGAAAATATGAATAGACCTTATGCTTTCACTTACCATACCCTGAACATAGGTAAGTAATTTTTCAATGTTTTTCCTATAACTGAGTGAATGTACCCTTATGAATTTCTTGAACAACACTGATGAAATTTTGTCTTGAACTCATATCACAAGAACAGAAAAAGAACTTAACATATCTTGCATGTTTCAGCTCTGTCTTGAGTCATGCGTCTTAAGAAGTGTATATTTATTTTTAATTCCAAGAATTTCTGTTGAACTGGCCAATTACATTCTTTTGATTGTGAGCCATTTAATCAGATTTTCTAGTGCCCTGGCTCCGTCACAGAAGGAAATTCATTTTTGTTCTTTTCAGTTCATTGGGTAAGAGAATGCCCAATTACCTTCTGGGGCCATCACTACTCACTGCCATTTTGGAGTTTTTGCCTCCAGGCTCCACTCCAGTTTCCTCTCCAGTTACCTTATCTCATTTCCCAGTGGCTCAGCCAAGTGAGGCTTCCAGGACACAATGCCAATCTCAAGGTACAGAGTTGCAGGGTAAAAAATGTTGCATGTAGTTACTATTGTAGTTCATAATATAGAAGTCACATATACCTCACTCCTCTATATTATTAATTATTTGGCCCAATTATCCTATTGCTTAAGTCCTTTGCCTTTCTGTAATTCACCTTACATTCAAACTCCCAGTAACTAATAACAGAGTAGCCTTTTTGCTCTCCAGGGGAAAAAAAAAGTATCACCTCTCTATACATGGGGATTAGGTAATTAATGCAATGTTTTTCACTGGGAATGCCTTAATGAACCTCTTGGTCTTGTTTTCCTCCCAGAATTACACTCTACAATTCAACTCTAGAAATAGCTTTAATTGATTGGAAATAAATAGAGTGTCATTTCTGGAGTACATTAAAAAGCACATTGTCAGGGATCCAAGATCTATAAGGAATCACATGTTTAGTCATGCAATTTCAACATTAACTCAATTCACCTCATTAGAAAATAGAGAGGGAAATGAATGGAAAACTTATTTGGTGATATAGGTGAGGTTATATGTAATGCCATTGAATTTATTATATTTCCACTGTAGAAAGGAAGTTAATAATTGGGAGAAATTCCCACTGACATCTAGTGCGTGTTGTAGGCACCAGCTAGATTTACTCAAGACAAAAATCACTTTGAAAAAGCAACATTTTACTGTTATAATTATCATTCCTGGTACATAATAAAGGAAATTTAAGAGATTATATAAAAGTGAGTTAGACTCACTTTTCACTAATACTTTTCCAGTGTTCAGCAGTAATGGCACAATTTGTTTTCAACCATCTGTAAACAGATGTTTGTCTAAACCTGTGTATTTCATCTTTTCATTGTAATGAGTGACCCCAGGCTATTTTAAATGCTGGGAGTGAAGGGGTTTCTTTTTATATTCAATTTCTTAGTAAAGATAATATTTAATATGATTCACTCTGAAAATTAAATGCTGTCAATTTGTATTTTAAGACATTTAGTGTAACTCATGTTTTAATTCTGTATTTTCGAATGTTCAGGGACTTGAGTTTCTCCTCTCAGCAAATCTTTGCCTCAGGAGACTCTTTTTTGTTCTTGGTGTTTCAGAAAAATGTTTTCAACTAGGTCATCTTCTGGCTCGGTAATCCTCTCTTCATTTGTGTCTAATCTGTTATTAAGCTGATCTATTGAGATCTTAAACTATTGTGGCTTTCAATTGTAGAATTATTTTTCATTCCATTATTTTTTGTAGATTTTATTTCTTTGATGAAAGTTTTTACTTTGGTTATCTATTTATTTCAACATCTTAGTCACTGTTAATTTAAAGTCCATAAGTAATAACACCGATGTCTGAATTATCTATGGTTCTGCTTGTAATTTTTGTTTTGTTTTATTTTCCCCATTGGTCTTGTTCTTGGTAATTAATTTTAATTAAATGTTGAATAATGTATTTGAAAAAATATAGTGCCTCTGGATGATATTTTTTCCTCTGTAGAGCATTCGTCCTATCCCCTGGCAGGGAGCAGAAGGAAAGATCCCCTCAATCTAGTTAGAGAATGGGGAGCTGACTTGAGGCTGCTTTGAAGTGCTTGTGAGACATTCTAATATTGACTCAATGGCATTTTTCTGGGACAGTCCTGCAGAGATACAAATAAGAACCTGCATTGTTACCCATGTTTCTCCCTCCTTGTGGGTCCTGACCTCCATTTTTTCTCTCCCTAGGACTAAGAAACAATGAGAATCTCTGCTCTGATATTCAGCCACTTTCTCCTTGTCTTCATATCTTCTTGTTCTGCACAACTCTATGAACAAATACTTGAGGCAAAAAACTGGTTTCTAGTGTTAGGCTTGCTTCTCTCTGACTCCCTCCTCCTTCTAGGATCTTGATCTCTCAGTCCTGCCTGCCTTGGCAACCCCAAAGTCGAAGTTTCACTTCTCATTCCTGTGAGTTCTCCTAAAGCTCTGATAGCTTCTCTGTATCTCAATATCTGCTCTGTGTCTGGATTCTCAGCATTTTGACTCATGCCAGGGATGAACTAAGGCCATGAGGAAAACAGCAACACCCAGAAGCTATGCTCACTCTGGTGATATTTCCTTCTCTCCACGTCCTAGTCTCTCAAGTCCTGGCTGCTTCAGAAACTCTCTGAGGCCTTTGAACAGATTTCTTTTTAAATTCAATCTGGCTTATCCAGTTGATTTTGATTGGATAATTTGCCTTCTGCAAGCTTTTTTTCATAGAGCCAGAACAGAAATCTCTTTATGCAATTTGAAAATGCAATTTTCAAAAGGAGTTAAGAAACAAGTGCTTATTTCCCAGGTGTTCAATTATTTTGACCAAGGTTATGTCTTTCAATTACAAGGTAAAATACCCTGGCCTTTTAAGCATATTCTCAGATACTTTTTGCATATTTTTTAGACCTTAAAACAGACATTTCTCTTGTGCCAGTTCTCCTGGGCAAAGAGTGACATTTTCTGTCTCCTTGTGTTTCCTAGCCTAGTGTCTCTTTCAGTGTACACCAGTAACATCAAGTAATAAATTGGAAAAACAGGTCTATATCCAACTGTGTTTTGCAGTACTTCAGAATGTTAATAATGATTTTATGTAAAATGTCTTTAGGGCCTCAGTGAAGTTTATTATCTGAATTTTCCTACATGTAACATTTATTTGGCAGGAATTCTCAGAATTTTAATGCACTATTTTGAATCTCAATGGAATATATATAGTGTACAATATTTCTCAAACTTACCTGACCAGGGAAGCCTTTTTCATAAAGTATCTTAGAGGTTAAGCATACAGAAGAAAAGATTTAGAAAATATATTCTTAAACATAACCTGCTCTATAAGTTTACAAAGGGGATTACTGTGAAAAGTAGCAAGGGCTTACTTATTTTATTCCTAAGTTATGTAAGCTGCCACTTTAGTTGGCAAAACTTTGTTAGGCAGAAGTATTTATTTACCAGTAAGTATATTTTTTGTAGTTCATTATTGTTTTAAATTATTTAACATTTGTGAATATGCACCCATGCTGCTTTTCAAGTAATACTTATTAAAGAGGTGCTAGTTTCCTTTAGTTCATAATGTCCTTTGAACTGTGCAATGACCACTGTTAAATAAATGATATATTTATTTTATATATGAGCAAACTGAGGCTAAAGAATTTTAAATAACTTTTCAAGGTTATAGAAGTATTATATGGCAGAATTGGGATTTGTCCTAAAAAAAAATGTTAATAATTTTGATCCCACAATACCAGATTAAGAAGTATTAAAAAAGGACAAAGGAAAAATGGTGAGATGGGTTTGGGAAAACAATCATTGAGTATGCCAACATTATGTCTCTTAATATAAATTTATATCTCTTTTCCCAACTATCTTTAGTAACCCATGAGGTTGAAAATTTCAAAACGGAACAGTGAACATCTTGATAGTAATAGAACATAATAATATATTATAGCTAACACTTTAGCTTATTTTATGTACAAGACAATATTATAAATGATTTACACATGCATATTAACTCATTTAATCCTAACAAGAATTATGATGGTATTAGTAATAATTGCTATTATAGGAATCATTATTATTGAATATTTATTTTGTGATAGGCCAGGCTTTTTATAGTTTTTAACAGGATTTTTTTTAAGTTTTCACAGTAAATAAATGAAATAAAAACTAATGATTTTTGCCACGGTGATACTGAGACATAGAAAGTTAAATGGATGTCCAAATATCACCTGATTAGCTATTCCAATCCCAACTGTATGAAAGAAATCTGGCATTTTTAATCACCATATTATACTTGAGCTAAGCCTTGAGGGTTATGGTAATGGGAACAAAAAAAACTGTGATGCACTGCTTAAATACTATGCCTTTTTATGTTTTCTCATTTAAAGTCCCATAAAAGATTGATGACCAGCACCTAAGCAATTGTCTTGTTTTGTGTTATTGTTATGGTTAAATAATAAATGTTATGGGATCTAGATAGAATTAATCATAATAGTAAAAACATGTCTCAAGAGCAGATTCTGCAATCTTTTACTCTGGCAAAAATCGCAACTCAACTCCCCAAAGATAATAAATGTAATTAATTTCTACCATCGGTAAGCATAGGATTCACTTGAGAATGGCAAGTTTAGGAGAGAAAAAAATGAGTTTATAGCCATAGACCTGAAAACATAGTGTTCTTTGCATTTATATTTGAGAGAATTAAGTCACTATCCCTTTATCACCACACTCTTCTAATTCCAGTCAGGTTAGGGAAGAAGATAATATTTTGACTAAGAATTTAATTCCTAAGAAGTATGCAGGTCAATATTTTACCTCTGTGTAGCTAAAAGCAGACATCAAGAAACCCCATAAATGCACAAATACAAGGCAAGGTTGCTCCTTAAAATGTTTACTCAGAAAAGTTTGTGGTAGATTCTGTTTTTGTCTTCAGTTATCTGCTACCCTCCCTGTGAGAGGTTTACACATTCCTCCCAACTGCTGTGTGACTTACAGTGCCTCTCTGTGGGATGAATATACTTCCCATCCAATGATGTTGAGCATGACCATTTGACTTGGTTCCATTAATTGAATGTGAGTATGCAACATCTAAACAGGAGCTTTAAGTGCTATTGAACAATTCTTCTATGGGAATGCATGTCATTGGCAGAGCCTACTCTACCCATCTGGATTGCAGAATAAAGAAGATATATGGGAAAACAGCATGGAACTGACAAATAATGTGAATAAGAAATAAACCTGCTGTGAACAATTGAGATTGTAATGTTACTTGTTACTATTGCAAAAGCTATCAGAAGCTCAATGATACAAAATTACCTTATGTAAAAGTCCTTATGATTTTTTCATTTATACGGTGCTGTTTTAATTACTTAATTTGAAACAATAAGTATGAGTTAGTAAAATAAACAAATAAAAATCCTCCAGCAAGGCTACTTGTGGATGTCTCTGGGGTTCTCTCCAGTGAATTGATTGAAAAGGAGGCACAAAAAGTTAATACAGACTTAGTAATTATTTCTAAAAATATGAACTTGCAATTACAAATATTAAATAGCATTGTAAGTTGGTATTTCAGAAGGTTTCAAAGATTATTGTAAACAGCAATATATTCATGATGACTTTGCAAAATTTAAGAAAATATACCTATAAAATTAATAGATAAATAACAATTATATGTCACCAAGAAAATAGTTACTTCTTACTGAGAACATTTTCAGTGAAAAAACACACCAAGCTCAGATTTTTGAAAAATCGTATATTCAAACAAATTTGAAAGCAAGGAATATGTTGTATTCTGGAAATCTGTGTTAGATGGCTCAAAAATGACTCTAATGAGGATAGCTATTCTGATTTTGAAGATGCGTGTGAGAAATTAGAATATTATCAATTGTGGCTTTGATAATACTAGTTAGGAAAATTAATGTTTTCCCTCGAGTAATGCAAAGTGTGTATGTGTTTGTGTGTGTGTGTTTGTGTGTGCGTGTGTGTCAGAGAGACAGAGAGATAGACAGCAGTGCCCAAATTAAAATTGACAAATCAGCAATTCATGATAGTGAACACATTTTGAAATGATCTTGTTCTACAAGACTTGCAGTACCAACACTAGCCTTGGATTGTCTTTCCAGAGCACTTGAGGATTTATCCTAGACTGAGTGATTTAGGCTAGGGGAAATGTACTTTTAGGGGAAGATGACGAACAATTGAAGAAAACCAATACTTTTAATAAGGGATAGAATTTTCTGAAAATATGGAAAGCTATATGTGAAAATTTGCAGGCTTGAGGACAGAGCAGAAAATGTAAAAACCAAGTTGAACCCATATTAATAACCATTTCCTGATTGGGTTATAGTACCTACCGGGAAGACTTCAGACCTGCTTTAGCCCTGAAACACCTGATGTTTTCTACAGAAGATAATTGTTCTCCACAATGTTGACAATGGTTATCTGGAAGCTTATTCATATAACCTTATTCCTTATTATCTTGCCCTGTTTATTTGGCTTCATTTCTTCAATAGTATACCAAATGCAAAAATGGTGTTTTAATCCAGGTAGCCTGGCAAACCATTCTGAGGTACTGGGTACAGGGTCCCACTTCCCTTCTATTCCTTTACAAGGTTTAACTAAAATTCTGATGTACAAGACTTTGGAATCAGCAAAAATTGTATAAGTCTGCCACTAGATTAGATTGTATTGTGAAATCTGAAATGTGGAAGTGACACAAGAAATAGTTAAGTTCTGTCACCTTATCAAGACACATATACACATAAATTCAGCTGATTGGAAAGACAAATGTGCTTTAGGCACCAATGTGTAATCTTGGTGTAGCATTTCCTTCTTCAGAATATTCTTAGGCTCTTCAAGTTTTCATTCCATGGCATGATCCCAAAGCATCAAGATTCCCAATGGATACTGAAGTGTGTTGAATTGTGTCCTCCAAAAAGATAATCTCAAAGTCTAACTCCCTGTACCTGTAAATAAGATCTCATTTGGAAATATAGTCTTTGCAGTTGTAACTTAAGAATCTCAAAATCATACTGGATTTAAGAAGTTCTAAGGAAAGCAGTGTGCTGAATGATATTCTGTAAAGTGTTTCTTTTAGAGCTTTTGTAAATCACGGAGTTTCACTCTCCTACAATATGAGATACTGATTATGTGTCTCCTTTGTTTTGCAAATGTATTGGTCACAAATTTTATTTCTTGGCTGCAATCATTTGATATAAAATTATCTTGTGGTGTGTTTATGGCATGCTTATCAAATTAGCATTCAAATATTTGTTACAGTTTTATGTTGCAAAATTGGGCTTTAATTATTTATTACACTATAATCTTGCAAGAAAGACTCAACACTTTCTGGTTGTTTGATGGAAAGTTCCCAGGAGTATATGCCTGAACTATAATAATATTCATCAAACATGGATAGAGAAGAGAAGTTTTAGAAATCCTCATGGACACCAACATTGAATCAAATTATTCATGATTATATCATTTAAATACATAATTTTATAAAAATTTTAAGCATGCAAGTCCATGACCATAAAGCAAAGCAAATGATAAAATTCAAAATAAAACTACAAATCCATTAAAATTTGAATAAACCATATTAACATGATAGATAATATTGTTTTCTTGAAACTAAATTGGTAATCTTTAATTTACTAATAGAAATGTATTTGCATATTCTATGCTTCACTTGGAACTTACTAGATTCATTGGATTTTGAGCATGGTGAATCAGCAGTTAAATCATCCTCATTATTATTACTTTTACAATTACTTCATTTTAACCACAAATCCATAATTGCATGTAATTTACTTGTATATACTAAAACACAACATTAAATAAAAACTTTTAACATAAATTACTTATTGTCCAATTACTACTCTACTTTCTGTACAAAAAAATAATTTTAATTGATATGGTCTGTTACAACATTTGTTTTGTAGTGGATAGTACAAATTATAATTAGGCACTTTTGCACTTTCTTTGCATTATATTTTCTTAGGGTTTTTGTTAGAAATGACTGCTGAATTTATCAAATGCCCTTTCAGCACCTGCCAATGGTGTGTGTGTGTTTGTGTGTGTGTGTGTGTGTGTAGTGCTAATCAATTTTGTCACTTGTAGATTTATAAAGTTACTGCCACAATCAAGATACAGAACTGTTCCATTATCACAAAGGTTTCCCTTGTGCTACCCCTTAATAGTTGTGCCCACTCCAGTTTCTGTCCCCCTGGCAATGACTAATATGTTCATCTCTATAATTTTGTCATTTCAAGAATATAATATAAATGAAATCACACAGTGTGTAATCTTTTGAGACTGGATTTTTTTCTACTCAACATAATGACCTTAACTTAATTCAAGTAGTTGCAGTATATCAACGGTATATTATTTTATTTTGTGGAATAGCATTCCATTATACAGATTTACCACAATTCCTTTAATCATTCCCTCACTGAGGGCACTGGAATTGTTTTCAATTTTTGGTGATTTTGCAAATAAAGCTTTACAAATACTCTGCTATGTTTACAGGGTTTTTTTGTTTGTTTTTTTTGTTTGTTTTTTCTTTTTTATGGACGTAAGTTTTCAGTACTCTGCAATAAATGTCCAGGAGTGTAATTGCTGACTTATATAGTATGTTTTGTTTCATAAGAGACTTCTAAACTATTTTCCACCAAGGATGCATCAAAGATCTACTCTCTCTCATTTGGTATTGGTACCAAATGCTGATCTCCATACCACCATTTGGTATCGTCACTATTTTTTAATGTTATCTGTTTTAATATATATGTAATAATATGCTTTTAAGTTTGTATTTGCTTAATGGCCAAATATTTAATATCTATTTCCATGCATAATTGTTATAACATCGCATTTGTTGATATTGTTGAACTTACCATAATATCTCAAGACAACCTATTAATGAAACAAAACTGAATTTATTTAAGCTCACGCAGTAAGGGAGAAAACTACTTAACAGAGATTTAGCAGTGCCTCGGGAGGAAAAGTCAGAAATGGTATATTTATAGATCTTTGGTGTCTGGACTCAGTGGTTTAGAGTAGCCCTTTCAAAGCAGAGGACTGCTTAAGATTAGGCAAGTTTTAAGATACAATAGTTTTAGACTGGTAGACATAGCAAAGTAAAGGCCTTGAAATAAGTTTGATAAGTAGAATGTCATTTAATAGGTAAACAATTCCGGTCAGAAGACCCAGGTCTTTGATAAATAGTTCTGGAAGAATTTTATTTAAAAAAAATAAATACAAATTACTTTTTTAGTTTGTAGTTCTTTCCTGGGCAAGTTTTTTCTGAAACAAATAGCCAAGTAATGTTGATGTAGATGGTCTAGTCTCATCCAAATCATGCTGACACAGACACTCTCAGTCCTCAGTAATGAATTGTATTAGAAATTTCCAGCTACTTATCTACTCTTGAATTTGTGAAATAAACCCTACTTTTTTATGAAGTGTTTTACTCTCTCATGAATTATCAGATTTTATTTAAAAATTTAATCGGAATTATTATATATACTCGTAAGTTCAATTGACTTACAAAGTTCTTTTTCGCATTATAATTTTGTCAGGTTTCAGGATTAAAATTATACTGGCTTCAGAGTATAAATTAAGCTCTCCACCTTTTCAACACTCTGGTATATTATAAATACATTTGAAATTTGCCAGTCTTTGAAGGTTAGGTGAATTCATCCGTAACCTCATCTGGTCATTGTGCTTTTTTCCCATAAAAGATCTTTATTTACCTTTCAATTTTCTTCAATGCCCATAGCCTATTTTTTTTTTCACTTCTTCCACGCTAAATATTCTTGCATTGTTCCCTTCTCCTTTGTTTTTTAATGTGTTTCTTCCTTTATTTTTATGTGCCTTCATGCTGGTTCCTCCTCCTATTAGTCTGATTTTAGGATAGGCATAATTTTCATCCTAAGAGAATTTATAAAGTCAGAAAGTCCAGGGTTGAATTTCCTATGCCTACAAACTGTGGGCTAAGTAAAAATGGAAAATACAATGAAATTGGCTATACCTCAGTTTTTGTCATAAATAAATTTAATACATGTTGTGGGTCAGCACATAGACCATGATTTCAGGACTGAGGCATTCCTGACCCTATTTGCTAATGACTCCCAGCTAAGTGCTTTTTCAGGAATTGCCCTCAACCATTGGTAAACTCCCAGCTCAATGAGTGGTCAGTGTGCAGACACAATATCCTAGCCATTTTGCCTTAACTCAGGACAAATCTGAAGGGTTACCCCCACTGTGGTGTTCCCTTTGGAATCACCTGATGCCACTGTCGCAAATGTCTCACAGTTCAACTTCTCTCTTTAACCAGCCCTGCAATCCTCACCCATTTATGGGCATTGTTCCCGAGGGTGTTCCCCCAGTAAACCTCTTTCCAGCAAGTCTCCATCTCCAAATACGTTTCCTGGCTTACCCCACCTTACTCAGAAAATTGGTGTGATACTAATGCCTACCTCTTAAAGCTGTTGGCATGTATAATGAGGTTTTAGACACACAGTGTTTGTAACACAAGCACTTAAATGTTACTCATTATTTTTATAATCGAATGTTAAGAAAGAAACTTTTCTCTACTCAGACTTTTGGCTAAAGCCACAAAGCAGAGGAAAATAGCTGATTAATTTATATATATTGTTGAGATAAATGGTAGCCATATTCATGGAGAGTGTAAAAGATGCCAGAACTGGTCCTGCTTTTCTATTACTATCATCTACTTTCACCTTTTTAAAGACTAGAAATTCTAAAGGAGATTGTTTCAAAGGAGTTTACACAAGTATTGATATACTTGGCTTACTTCTCTGTCCCCCACCCTAAGCATACACATGAGACTGTGAAGCATGACCAAAGAGATTTGGGAAAAACTTAAATGCTGTCCCTGGCATTTTGAGGGCATACATGAACAGAGAAGCCTGCACCTGCTTCTCACACAGAGAAGGATGAAGGAAGGAAGCAGCTTGGATCTGCCTGGGATGGCAAGACAAGAAAAGTGCAGATAGTATTGGACAAGTATCACTCCTACTATTTGTCAAGCCAAGACGTATTTCTTTCCAGTGGAAAAGTCACTGCTACAGGGCGCAACTATGCCTCCCCATCATGGTGACTTGCCCAGATGGGTAGAGATTTCCCATTACCCATCCTGGATAAAATTTAATGTACTCAAATGATAATTTCATATTCAATGTTGCTAAATTGAGAAATATAGGTGTATATATTTATATAGATGTATATATAGATGTAGATACAGCAGAATTTTATTGAGGATAAAATTCCAGGATGGGTAATGGGAAGATAACGTGGGTGGTGGTACTAATATAATCTGGACTTGGAGAAGAAGCCTGTAAGGAGATAGCCAAAACTGTAGTACCTTTTCAGGAAACTGGGCAATGTGGAAGGAAGCTTCAGAATAAATTTCCAAAGATAGAACAAATGGATCCATGAAAGATGTTTGCCTCACAAAAGATGGATATCTGCCATGGCAGAAATGATCAACAGCCAGATGATGAATTCTTATTCTCTTTAATTCCTCCTCCCTAAGATCCAATCCTGGAAGAGACCACAGGAACATGAAAAAGTTGGGGCAGTTTTAAAATATATTTGCATTTTTTGACATTCCTCCAATCAAAAGGTGACATCTAATTTCCCTACCCTTGAAATGAATTAGCATTATTAAACCAATCAAAATTTCAGGATTGATGCTTTAGTGGAGATTCTACTTAACAATATATATATGAATAGGGAAATATTTTTTAAAAAAAACTCCATTTAGATCCCTTTTTAAATTTGCAAAATTAACCACATTAAACTAAACAGAGTACGTTTTTTACTCTTACTTCAGTTATATTATTTTGTTTTCTATTCTCTTGTTTTCTTTTCTTCCTACGTGTTGTATAAATTAGGAATATTTTTCCTCTAGTAAAATGATTTGTTATAGATGGATTTTATCCCAAATATGGTTAGATGCAATTCTTTATAAAACATTTACATCTATATTTCTCAATTTAGCAACATTGAATATGAAATCATCATTTGAGTACATGGAAATGATGAAAATATTAGTCATACTTGTATTTCCTTTTTTTTCTTTTTTTTTTATTATTATACTTTAAGTTCCAGGGTACATGTGCACAACATGCAGGTTTGTTACATATGTATTCATGTACCATGTAAGTGTGCTGCACTCGTTAACTCATGATTCATATTAGGTATATCTCCTAATGCTATCCCTGCCCCCTCCCGCCACCCAATGACTGGCCCTGGTGTGTGATGTTCCCCACCCTGTGTCCAAGTGTTCTCATTGTTCACTTCCCAACTATGAGTGAGAACACGTGGTGTTTGGTTTACTGTCCTTGCGATGGTTTGCTCAGAATGATGGTTTCCAGCTTCATCTGTGTCCCTATAAAGGACATGAACTCATCCTTTTTTATGGCTGCATAGTATTCCAGAGTATATATGTGCCACATTTTCTTTCTTTCTTTTTTATTTTATTATACTTTAAGTTCTAGGGTACATGTGCACAACGTGCAGGTTTGTTACATATGTATACATGCGCCATGTTGGTGTGCTGCACCCATTAACTCATCATTTACATTAGGTATATCTCCTAATGCTATCCCTCCCTCTTCCCCCTCCCTACAATAGGACCTGGTGTGTGATGATCCCCTACGTGTGTCCAAGTGATCTCATTGTTCAATTCCCACCTGTGAGTGAGAACATGTGGTATTTGGTTTTCTGTTCTTGCGATAGTTTGCTGAGAATGATGGTTTCCAGCTGTAGCCATGTCCCTATAAAGGACACGAACTCATCCTTTTTTATGGCTGCATAGTATTCCATGGTGTATATGTGCCACATTTTCTTAATCCAGTCTGTCACTGATGGACATTTGGGTTGATTCCAAGTCTCTGCTATTGTGAATAGTGCCACAATAAACATACGTGTGCATGTGTCTTTATAGTAGCATGATTTATAATCCTTTGGGTACATCCCCAGTAGTGAGATGGCTGGGTAAAATGGTATTTCTAGTTCTAGATACTTGAGGAATCGCCACACTGTTTTCCACAATGGTTGAACTGGTTTACAGTCCCACCAACAGTGTAAAAGTGTTCCTATTTCTCCACATCCTCCCCAGCACCTGTTGTTTCCTGGTTTTTTAATGATTGCCATTTTAACTGGTGTGAGATAATATCTCATTGAGGTTTTGATTTGCGTTTCTTTGATGGCCAGTGATGGTGAGCATTTTTTCTTGTGTCTATTGGCTGTATGAATGTCTTCTTTTGAGAAGTGTCTGTTCATATCCTTTGCCCAACTTTTGGTGGGGTTATTTATTTTTTTCTTGTAAATTTGATTGTGTTCGTTATAGGTTCTGGATATTAGCCCTTTGTTAGATGAGTAGATTGCAAAAATTTTCTCCCATTCTGTAGGTCCCCTGTTCACTCTGATGGTAGTTTCTTTTGCTGTGCAGAAGCTCTTTAGTTTAATTAGATCCCATTTGTCAATTTTGGCTTTTGTTGCCGTTGCTTTTAGTGTTTTAGACAGGAAGTCCTTGCCCATGCCTGTGTCTTGAATGGTATCACCTAGGTTTTCTTCTAGGGTTTTTATGGTATTAGGTCTAACAGTTAAGTCTCTAATCCATCTTGAATTAATTTTCGTATAAGGAGTAAGGGAAGGATCTGGTATCAGCTTTCTACTTATGGCTAGCCAATTTTCTCAGCACCATTTATTAAACAGGGAGTCCTTTCCCCATTTCTTGTTTTTCTCAGGTTTGTCAAAGATCAGATGGTTGTAGATGTGTGGTATTATTTCTGAGGGCTTTGTTCTGTTCCATTGGTCTGTATCTCTGTTTTGGTACCAGTACCATGCTGTTTTGGTTACTGTAGCCTTGTAGTATAGTTTGAAGTCAGGTAGCATGATGCTTCCAGCTTTGTTCTTTTGGCTTAGGATGGTCTTGGAAATACGGGATCTTTTTGGTTCCATATGAACTTTAAAGCAGTTTTTTCCAATTCTGTGAAGAAAGTCATTGGTAGCTTAATGGGGATGACATTGCATCTATAAATTACCTTGGACAATATAGCCATTTTCACAATATTGATTCTTCCTATCTATGAGCATGGTATGTTCTTCCATTTGTTTGTGTCCTCTTTTATTTCACTGAGCAGTGGTTTGTAGTTCTCCTTGAAGAGGTCCTTTACATCCCTAGTAAGTTGGATTCCTAGGTGTTTCATTATCTTTGAAGCAATTGTGAATGGGAGTTCATTCATGATTTGGCTCTCTGTTTGTCTGTTACTGGTGTATAAGAATGCTTGTGATTTTTGCACATTAATTTTGTATCCTTAGACTTTGCTGAAGTTGGTTATCAGCTTAAGGAGATTTTGGGCTGAAACAATAGGATTTTGTAAATATACAATCATGTCATCTGCAAACAGGGACAATTTGACTTCTTCTTTTCCTAACTGAATACCCTTGATTTCTTTCTCTTGCCTGATTGCCCTGGCCAGAACTTCCAACACTGTGTTGAATAGGAGTTGTGAGAGAGGGCATCCAAGTCTTGTGCCAGTTTGCAAAGGGAATGCTTCCAGTTTTTGCCCATTCAGTAGGATATTGGTTGTGCGTTTGTCATAAATAGCTCTTATTATTTTGAGATATGTTCCATCAATACCTAATTTATTGAGAGTTTTTAGCATGAAGGGCTGTTCAGTTTTGTCAAAGGCCTTTTCTGCATCTATTGACATAATCATGTGGTTTTTGTCTTTGGTTCTATTTATATGCTGGATTACGTTTATTAATTTGCGTATATTGAACCAGCCTTGCATCCCAGGGATGAAGCTCTCTTGATCATGGTGGATAAGCTTTTTGATATGCTGCTGGATTCGGTTTGCCAGTATTTTATTGAGGATTTTTGCATCGATGTTCATCAGGGATATTGGTCTAAAATTCTCCTCTTTTGTTGTATCTCTGTCAGGCTTTGGTATCAGGATGATGTTGGCCATGTAAAATGAGTTAGGGAGGATTTCCTCTTCTTCTATTGATTGCAATAGTTTCAGAAGGAATGGTGCCAACTCCTCCTTGTACCTCTGGTAGAATTTAGCTGTGAATCCGTCTGGTCCTGGACTTTGTTTGGTAGGTAGGTTCTTAATTATTGTCTCAATTTCAGAGCCTGCTATTGGTCTATTCAGGGATTCAACTTCTTCCTGGTTTAATCTTGGGAGAGTGTAAGTGTCCAGGAAATTATCCATTTCCTCTAGGTTTTCTAGTTTATTTGCATAGAGGTGTTTATACTATTCTCTGATGGTAGTTTGTATTTCTGTGGGGTTGGTGGTGATATTCCCTTTATCATTTTTTATTGCGTCTATTTGATTCTTCTCTCTTTTCTTTTTTATTAGTCTTGCTAGTGGTCTATCAATTTTGTTGATCTTTTCAAAAAACCAGCTCCTGGATTCATTGATTTTTGGAGGATTTTTTGTGTCTCTATTTCCTTCAGTTCTGCTCTGATCTTAGTTATTTCTTGCCTTCTGCTAGCTTTTGAATGTGTTTGATCTTCTTTCTCTAGTTCTTTTAATTGTGATGTTAGGGTGTCAATTGTAGATCTTTCCTGCTTTCTCTTGTGGGCATTTAGTGCTATTAATTTCACTCTACACGTTGCTTTAAATGTGTCCCAGAGATTCTGGTATGTTGTATCTTTGTTCTCATTGGTTTCAAAGAACATCTTTATTTATGCCTTCATTTCGTTATGTACCCAGTAGTCATTCAGGAGCAGGTTGTTCAGTTTCCATGTAGTTGAGCGGTTTTGATTGAGTTTCTTAGTCCTGAGTTCTAGTTTGATTGCACTGTGGTCTGAGAGACAGTTTGTTATAATTTTTGTTCTTGTACCTTTGCTGAGGAGTGCTTTACTTCCAACTATGCAATCAATTTTGGAATTAGTGCAATGTGGTGCTGAGAAGAATGTATATTCTGTTGATTTGCGGTGGAGATTTCTGTAGATGTCAATTAGGTCCACTTGGTGCAGAGTTGAGTTCAATTCCTGGATATCCTTGTTAACTTTCTGTCTTGTTGATCTGTCTAGTGTTGACAGTGAGTTGTTAAAGTCTCCCATTATTATTGTATGGGAGTCTAAGTCTCTTTGTAAGTCTCTAAGGACTTGCTTTATGAATCTGGGTGCTCCTGTATTGGGTGCATATATATTTAGGAGCGTTACCTCTTCCTGATGAATTGATCGCTTTACCATTATGTAATGGCCTTCTTTGTCTCTTTTGATTTTTGATGGTTTAAAGTCTGTTTTATCAGAAACTAGGATTACAATCTCTGCTTTTTTTTTTGTTTGTTTTTCATTTGCTTGGTAGATCTTCCTTCATCCCTTTATTTTGAGCCTATGTATGTCTCTGCATGTGAGATGGGTCTCCTGAATACAGCAAACTGATGCGTCTTGACTCTTTATCCAATTTGCCCATCTGTGTCTTTTAATTGGACCATTTAGTCCATTTACATTTAAGGTTAATATTGTTATGTGTGAACTTGATCCTGTCATTATGATATTAGCTGGTTATTTTGCTTGGTAGTTGATGCAGTTTCTTCTTTTGCAATGGCTCGTACCTGTTGTTCCTTTCCATGTTTAGTGCTTCCTTCAGGATCTCTTGTAGGGCAGGCCTGGTGGTGACAAAATCTCTAAGCATTTGTTTGTCTGTAAAGGATTTATTTCTCCTTCACTTATGAAAGTTAGTTTGGCTGGATATGAAGTTCTGGGTTGAAAATTATTTTCTTTAAGAATGTTGAATATTGGCACCCACTCTCTTCTGGCTTGGAGAGTTTCTGCTGAGAGATCTGCTGTTAGTCTGATGGGCTTCCCTTTGTGGGTAACCCGACCTTTCTCTCTGGCTGCCCTTACCATTTTTTCCTTCATTTCAACTTTGGTGAATCTGACAATTATGTGTCTTGGAGTTGCTCTTCTCGAGGAGTATCTTTGTGTCGTTCTCTGTATTTCCTGAATTTGAATGTTGGCCTGCCTTACTAGGTTGGGGAAGTTCTCCTGGATTATATCCTGCAGAGTGTTTTCCAACTTGGTTCCATTTTCTCCGTCACTTTCAGGCACACCAATCAGACGTAGATTTGGTCTTTTCACATAATCCCATACTTCTTGGAGGGTTTGTTCATTTCTTTTCGCTCTTTTTTCTCTACACTTCTCTTCTCGCTTCATTTCATTCATTTGATCTTCAATCACTGATACTCTTTCTTCCAGTTGATCGAGTCAGTTACTGAAGCTTGTGCATTTGTCACGTAGTTCTCATGCTATGGTTTTCATCTCTATAAGTTATTTTAAGATCTTCTCTGCATTGATTATTCTAGTTATCCATTCATCCATTCTTTTTTCAAGGTTTTTAGTTTCTTTGCACTGGTTTACGTAGTTCCTCCTTTAGCTCTGAGTTTAATCAACTGAAGCCTTCTTCTCTCACCTCGTCAAAGTCATTCTCTGTCCAGCTTTGTTCCATTGCTGGTGATGAGCTGTGTTCCTTTGGAGGGGGAGATTCACTCTGATTTTTTGAATTTCCAGCTTTTCTGCCCTGCTTTTTCCCCATCTTTGTGGTTTTATCTGCCTTTGGTCTTTGATGATGGTGACGTACTGATGGGATTTTGGTGTGGGTGTCCTTTCTGTTTGTTAGTTTTCCTTCTAACAGTCGGGACCCTCAGCTATAGGTCTGTTGGAGTTTGCTTGAGGTCCACTCCAGACCGTGTTTGCCTGGGTGTCATCAGCGGAGGCTGCAGAAGATAGAATATTACTGCACAGCAAGTGTTGCTGTCTGATTCTTGCTCTGGAAGCTTCATCTCAGGGGTGTACCCCACTGTGTGAGGTGTGGGGTGTTGGTCTGCACCTAGTGGGGGATGTCTCCCAGTTAGGCTACTCAGGGGTCAGAGACCTACTTGAGCAGGCAGTCTGTCCGTTCTCAGATCTCAACTTCCATGCTGGGAGATCCACTGCTCTCTTCAAAGCTGTCAGACAGGTGCATTTACCACTGCCAAGGTTTCTGCTGCTTTTTGTGTAGCTATGCCCTGTCCCCAGAGGAGGAATCTACAGAGGCAGGCCGGCCTTCTTGAGCAATGGTGGGCTCCACCCAATTCAAGCTTCCCTGAGGTTTTGTTTACCTACTTAAGCCTCAGTAATGGCGGGTGCCCCTCTCCCAGCCTCACTGCTACCTTGCAGTTAGATCTCAGACTGCTGTGCTAGCAATGAGGGAGGCTCCTTGGGCATGGGACCCTCTGGGCCAGGTGTGGGATATAATCTCCTCATGTGCCATTTGCTAAGACCCTTGGTAAAGTGCAGTATTAGGGTGAGAGTTACCCGATTTTCCAGATGTTGTGTGTCTCAATTTCCTTTGGCTAGGAAAAGGAATTCCCTTCCCCCTTGCACTTCCAAGGTGAGGCAATGCCTCACCCTGCTTCAGCTCTCGCTGATCGGGCTGAACCCACAGACCAGCGCCAACTGTCCAACATGATCCAGTGAGATGAACCCGGTACCTCAGTTGAAAATGCAGAAATCACCCATCTTCTGTGTTGCTCATGCTGGGAGCTGGAGGCTGGAGCTATTCCTATTCAGCCATCTTGGGTGTACCCCCCGAGCCACATTTTCTTAATCCATTCTATCACTGATGGTCATTTGGGTTGGTTCCAAGTCTTTGCTATTCTGAATAGTGCCACAATAAACATACGTGTGCTTGTGTCTTTATAGCAGCATGATTTATTATCCTTTGGGTATATCCCCAGTAATGGGATGGCTGGGTCAAATGGTATTTCTAGTTCTAGATCCTTGAGGAATCACCACACTGTCTTCCACAATGGTTGAACTAGTTTACAGTCCCACCAACAGTGTAAAAGTGTTCCTATTTCCTCACATTGTCTCCAGCACCTGTTATTTCCTGACGTTTTAATGATCATCATTCTAAGTGGTGTGAGATGGTATCTCACTGTGGTTTTGATTTACATTTATCTGATGGCCAGTGATGATGAGTGTTCTTTCATGTGTCTATTGGTTGCATAAATGTCTTCTTTTGAGAAGTGTCTGTTTATACCCTTTGTCCACTTTTTGATGGGGTTGTTTGATTTTTTCTTGTAAATTTGTTTAAGTTCTTTGTAGATTCTGGATATTAGCCCTTTGTCAGATGGGTAGATTGCAAAAATTTTCTCCCATTCTGTAGGTTGCATGTTCACTCTGATGGTAGTTTCTTTTGCTGTGTAGAAGCTCTTTACTTTAATTAGATCCCATTCGTCTATTTTGGCTTTTGTTGCCATTGCCTTTGGTGTTTTAGACATGAAGTCCTTGCTCATGCCTATGGCCTGAATGGTATTGCCTAGGTTTTCATCTAGGGCTTTTATGGTTTTAGGTCCAACATTTAAGTCTTTAATCCATCTTGAATTAATTTTTGTATAAGATGTAAGGAAGGGATCCAGTTTCAGCTTTCTACATATGGCTAGGCTATTTTCCCAGCACCACTTATTAAATAGGGAATCCTTTCCCCATTTCTTGTTTTTGTCAGGTTTGTCAAAGATCAGATGGTTGTAGATGTATGGTATTATTTCTGAGGACTCTGTTCTGTTCCATTGGTCTGTATCTCTGTTTTGGTACCAGTACCATCCTGTTTTGGTTTCTGTACACTTGTAGTATAGTTTGAAGTCAGGTAGCGTGATGCCTCCAGTTTTGTTCTTTTGACTTAGGATCGCCTTGGCAATGTGGGCTCTTTTTTGGTTCCATATGAACTTTAAAGTGGTTTTTTTCCAATTCTGTGAAAAAAGTCATTGATAGCTTGATGGGGATGGCACTGAATCTATAAATTACCTTGGGCAGTATGTCCGTTTTCACAATTCTTCCTATCCATCAGGATGGAATGTTCTCCCATTTGTTTGTGTCCTATTTCGTTGAGCAGTAGTTTGTAGTTCTTCTTGAAGAGGTCCTTCACATCCCTTGTAAGTTGGATTCCTAGGTATTTTATTCTCTCTGGAGCAATTTTGAATGGGAGTTCACTCTTGATTTGGCTCTCTGTCTGTCTGTTATTGGTGTATAGGAATGTTTGTTATATTTGTGTATTGATTTTGTATCCTGAGACTTTGCTAAAGTTGCTTATCAGCTTAAGGAGATTTTGGACTGAGAGGATGGTATTTTCTAAACATACAATCATGTCATCTGCAAACAGGGACAATTTGACTTCCTCTTTTCCTAACTGAATACCCTTTATTTCTTTCTCCTGCCTGATTTTCCTGGCCAGAACTTCCAACACTGTGTTGAATTGGAGTGGTGAGGGAAAGCATCCATGTCTTGTGCCAGTTATCAAAGGGAATGCTTCCAGTTTTTGCCCATTCAGTATGATATTGGCTGTAGGTTTCTGGTAAATAGCTCTTATTATTTTGAGATACATCTTATCCATACCTAATTTATTGAGAGTTTTTAGCATGAAGGGCTGTAGAATTTTGTCAAAGGCCTTTTCCGCATCTATTGAGATAATCATGTGGTTTTTCTCTTTGGTTCTGTTTATATGATGGATATTGTTTATTGATTTATGTATGTTGAACCAGCCTTGCATCCCAGGGATGAAGCCCACTTGATCATGGTGGGTAAGCTTTTTGATGTGCTGCTGGATTCGGTTTGCCAGTATTTTATTGAGGATTTTTGCATCAATGTTCATCAGGGATATTGGTCTAAAATTCTCTTTTTGTTTTGTGTCTTCCAGGCTTTGTTATCAAGTTGATTCTGGCCTCATAAAATGAATTAAGGAGGATTCCTTTTTTTTCCATGGATTGGAATAGTTTCAGAATGAATGGTACCAGCTACTCCTTGTACTTCTGGTAGAATTCAGCTGTGAATCCATCTGGTCCTGGACTTTTTTTCATTGGTAGGCTATCAATTATTGCCTCAATTTCAGAACCTATTATTGGTGTATTCAGAGATTCAACTTCTTCCTGGTATAGTCTTGGGAGGGTGTATGTGTCCAGGAATTTATTCATTTCTTCTGGATTTTCTAGTTTATTTGTGTAGAGCTGTTTATAGTATTCTCTGATGGTAGTTTTTATTTCTGTGGGATTGGTGGTGATATCCTCTTTATCATTTTTTACTGTGTCTATTTGATTCTTCTTTCTTTTCTTCTTTATTAGTCTTGTTAGTGGTCTATCGATTTTGCCGATCTTTTCAAGAAACCAGCTCCTGGATTCCTTGATTTTTTGAAGGGTTTTTTGTGTCTCTATCTCTTTCAATTCTGCTCTGACCTTAGTTATTTCTTGCCTTCTGCTAGTTTTTGAATTTGTTTGATCTTGCTTCTCTAGTTCTTTTAATTGTGATGTTAGGGTGTCAATTTTAGATCTTTTCTGCTTTCTCTTGTCTGCATTTAGTGCTATAAGTTTCCCTCTACACACTGCTTTAAATGTGTCCCTGCTATGTTGTGTCTTAGTTCTTATTGGTTTCAAAGAACATCTTTATTTATGCCTTCATTTCGTTATGTACCCAGTAGTCATTCGGGAGCAGGTTGTTCAGTTTCCATGTAGTTTACTGGTTTTGAGTGAATTCCTTAATCATGTGTTCTAGTTTGATTGCACTGTAGTCTGAGAGACAGTTTTTTATAATTTCTGTTCTTTTACGTTTGCTGAGGAGTGCTTTACTTCCAACTATGTGGTCAATTTTGGAATAAGTGTGATATGGTGCTAAGAAGAATGTATATTCTGTTGAGCTGGGGTGTAGAGTTCTGTAGATGTCTATTAGGTCCACTTGGTGCAGAGCTGAATTCAATTCCCGGATATGCTTCTTAACTTTCTGTCTCGTTTGTCTGTCTAATGTTGGCAGTGGGATGTTAAAGTCTCCCATTATTATTGTGTGGGAGCCTAAGTCTCTTTGTAGGTCTCTAAGGACTTGCTTTATGAATCTGGGTGTTCCTGTATTGGGTGCATATATATTTAGGAGAGTTACCTCTTCTTGTTGAAATGATCCATTTACCATTATGTGATGGCCTTCTTTGTCTCCTTTGATCTTTGTTGGTTTAAAGTCTGTTTTATCAGAGACTAGTATTGCAAGCCTTGCTTTTTTTGTTTTCCATTTGCTTGGTACATCTTCCTCCATCCCTTTATTTTGAGCCTATGTGTGTCTCTGCATGTGAGATGGGTCTCCTGAATACAGCACACTGATGGGTCTTGACTCTTTATCCAATTTGCCAGTCTGTGTCTTTTAATTGGAGCATTAGGCCATTTACATTTAACGTTAATACTGTTATGTGTGAATTTGATCCTGTCATTATGATGTTAGCTGGTTATTTTGCTCATTAGTTGATGCAGTTTCTTCCTAGCATTGATGGTCTTTACAATTTGGCATGCTTTTGCAGTGGCTGGTATCGGTTGTTCCTTTCCATGTTAGTGCTTCCTTCAGGAGGTCTTGTAAGGCAGGCCTGGTGGTGACAACATCTCTCAGTATTTGTTTGTCTGTAAAGGATTTTATTTCTCCTTCACTTATGAAGCTTAGTTTGGCTGGATATGAAATAATTCTGGGTTGAAAATTATTTTCTTTAAGAATGTGGAACATTGGCCCCCACTCTCTTCTGGCTTGTAGAGTTTCTGCTGAGAGATCTGCTGTTAGTCTGATCATCTTCCTTTTGTGGGTAACCTAACCTTTCTCTCTGGGTGCTCTTAACATTTTTCCCTTCATTTCAACTTTGGTGAATCTGACAATTATGTGTCTTGGAGTTGCTCTTCTTGAGGAGTATCTGTGGTGTTCTCTGCATTTCCTGAATTTGAATATTGGCCTGCCTTGCTAGGTTGTGGAAGTTATCCTGGATATTATCCTGAAGAGTGTTTTCCAACTTGGGTCCATTCTCCCCGTCACTTTCAGGTACACCAATCAGACGTAGATTTAGTATTTTCACGTAGTCCTATATTACTTGTATGCTTTGTTCATTTCTTTTTATTCTTTTTTCTCTACACTTCTCTTCTTGCTTCTTTTCATTCATTTGATCTTCAATCACTGATACCCTTTCTTGCACTTTATCAAATAGACTACTGACGCTTGTGCATGTATCACGTAGTTCTCTTGCTATGGTTTTCAGCTCTGTCAGGTCATTTAAGGACTTTTCTACACTGTTTATTCTAGTTAGTCATTAGTCTAATCTTTTTTCAAGGTTTTTAGCTTCTTTGCGATGGGTTTGAACATCATCCTTTAGCTCAGAGAAGTTTGTTATTACCAATCGTCTGAAGCCTTCTTCTCTCAACTCATCAAAGTCATGCTCCGTCCAGCTTTGTTTCATTGCTGGTAAGGAGCTGCATTCCTTCGGAGAAGAGGAGCTCTGTTTTTTAGTATTTTCAGCTTTTCTGCTCTGGTTTCTCCCCATCTTTGTTGTTTTATCTACCTTTGGTCTTTGATGATGGTGATGTGCAGATGGGGTTTTTGTGTGGATGTCCTTTCTGTCTGTTAGTTTTCCTTCAAATAGGACCCTCAGCAGGTCTGTTGAAGTTTGCTGGAGGTCCACTCCAGACCCTGTTTTCCTGGGCATCACCAGTGGAGGCTGCAGAACAGCAAATATTGTAGAACGGCAGATGATGCTGCCTGATCCTGCCTCTGGAAGCTTCGTCTCAGAGGAGCACCCGGCTCTATGAGGTGTCAGTCGGCCCCTACTGTGAGGTGTCTCCCAGTTAGGCTACTCAGGGGTCAGTGACCCACTTGAGGAGGCAGACTGTCCATTCTCATATCTCAGACTCTGTGCTGGGAGAACCACTACTTTTCAAAGCTATCAGACAGGGACGTTTAAGTCTACAGAAGTTTCTACTGCCTTTTATTCAGCTATGCCCTGCCCCCAGAGGTGGAGTCTACAGAGGCAGGCAGGCCTCCTTGAGCTGTGGTGGGCTCCACTCAGTTCCAGCTTCCAGGCTGCTTTGTTTACCTACTCAAGCCTCAGCAATGGCGGATGCCCCTCCCCCAGTCTCGCTGCCTCCTTGCAGCTTGATCTCAGACTAATGTTCTAGCAGTGAGCAAGGCTCTGTGGGTGTGGAACCCTCAGAGCCAGAAGAGGGATATAATCTGGTATGCCATTTGCTTAGGCCTGTTGGAAAAGCACAGTATTAGGGTGGGAGTGTCCTGATTTTCCAGGTACTGTCTGTTATGGCTTCCCTTTGCTAGGAAAGGGAAGTCCTTGACTCCTTGCACCAGGGTGAGGCAATGCCCTGCCCTGCTGCACGGGCTGCACCAACTGTCTGACAAGACCCAGTGAGATGAACCCAGTACCTCAGTTGGAAATGCAGAAATCACCTGTCTTCTGCATCACTCATGCTGGGAGCTGCAGACTAGAGCTGTTCCTATTCAGCTATCTTGGAACTGCCCCGACTCGTATTTCCTTTTAACTATTCCTCATCATCTTGCCCTCCCCTTCAATTATATTTTCTACAATGTTGATTTTCTTTTCTTGATCTGTAATATATAACTTATTTTTACTATGGTATTTTTTCCTTTCCTTAAATTCTTTCTTTAAGTAGGTAATTTTTATTTGTTATTGTAGTGTGTACTCTTATCTCTTATTTTCCCTTGCTTTATATTAGCTGCATTTTATTTTGCTTTCTTTAAAATCACAAAATGATGTCAAGAATGCACTTCTGATACATGAACTAAATATTTCTAAAACATATGCAATTCCCATACCTCTTGTATGCCTTATTCAAATCTTTTTATTTTATAGAATCTTTTCTTAAGTTTGGATTGTTTTGATTTTTTTTGGTAACAGAAATTTGACGGAGACTTTCCCTTTTGATGTCAATTACTGCTAAAATCTCAAAGCTTCAATAAATAGATAAGAAACAACACATTCTGAAAGGAGTTTGTGGTTGTATATCTTTGGGGCTGGTTTAACTATTTAGCAGACACATCCTAAGGTGACCCACAATATGTCATGCCCACTTTTGTATATTCCCCTACTCTTTAGTTGAGGTAGAATCTTTGTTTTGCTTCTCAACAAGAGAAAAATGCAAAGATGATGGAATACCAATTTCTTGATTAGGTTATTTGTCAAAATGATTGAAAGTCATTTATATAATTTATATATAAGTATTTAAGACTCTATTTCTAAGACTCCCACTCAGCTAACTGCAGAAAAAATACTCTGCTTCTAGCTTTCAAGAGGCAAAGAGACATATTGAAAATTACCTACAAGACGGGTCACATAGCAGGGAACTGTGGACAACATCAAGTACCTAATGACAGACTATAGACAGTAAGAAGCTGAGGCCCTCATACAGCTGTAAGTAAATGAATGTTGTCAGCTGTCTGCGTGGGCATGGAAGTAGAATCTTTTCAATTTTAGTCTCCAGGTTAGAAAACAGCCTGTCCAACACTTTGATTATAACCTTGTAAGACCCTAAGTCAAGGACCCAGTCAGGCTACCTGACCCACAGGAAATTGTGAAATAATATGTATTATTTTAAGCTGACACATTTGTGGTGGTTTGTTACACAGTAATAGAAAACTGATAGAATTATTAATAGTTCTGTGTCTGTTCCTCAATCATCCAGCTCCAGCCTTCTTTATATAAAGAAAGAAGAGACTATAAACTGAAGAGAGAAGTATTGAGATAGTGTAATGTATCCCTAGCTAGCGGGAATGAGCTTTGAGTTTTATTTTTCCCTCCTTATGGAGGAGAATTCTTTCACATACCAACCCAGCCCAAGTCAAGTGAGTAGAGGTCTAAGAAAACTATAGAGATTGTGGGTTTCTGAAGAGGTGGAACTGACCCACTTTGCAGTAAGAAACTTTTTGTAGAATGTTTCATGTATCACTGGAATTTGAAGAGATATAAAAACAAGGCACTGTTCTTGACCTTGTTTGTAAAAGTCTGGCTTCTGTCAACAACAACTCAGGAAGATAGGGTTTGAGAGGAAAGACAGTAAGCAATCATTTGTCAAGACAAAAATCTCCGAAATTCCACAGAGATGAGCCATTATTTTACCATCTTGAAGAATACCCAATCCAAGATGTGGTTGGCCAGACTGGAGACTGAAAGGTCCAAGGTTGCAAGGTATAATTTTAAGAGCAGAACTGATATGGAGGCAGTGAAAGGTCACTCAGCAAACTTATTCTCCTGGTCAGGAAACTCCACAGTGCAGAAATCCATATGGTGCTTCCAAATAAGCCCACAAATACATCACGTAAGACAGCCTCTGCCAGCAATCAAGTGCCTGCCACCGAAGACATTGACAAAATTATATCAATAGAAGTGATTTAATACTTTTCTCTCCTTTCCTATGAAAGCCCCTTCTACTAATTTGACCATGGGAGATCCAGCAGGAGGAGAAGAAGATGAAGGACAAGTGAATAGAAAGATCATGTTTGTTTTGTATTTTTTTCTCTGCATAAATTCCCTAAGCCCTGAGTTAGTTTTAAAGTTGGGGTAGAAGAGAAATTTTTGTCCTTATGGGAGTTTGTTATTTTAAATTAAACTCTGCTGGACTTGAATTTGTTGTAACCCTGTGAATGATCAGAAATAAATGGGATTTGTTGTGGTATCACCAAGGGACAGAAAAAGGGAAGGTAATAGTACCAAATCAAAAGCAGTAGTAGGAGAAAAATAGAAATAGCTTTTTCTGGCATTTTCCCTATCAAGTAGAGCCATTTGTGTTATCTAATTGCCTCTTTTCCCCTTGTTTGTTTATTCCTAAAACAGGGAAGATCTCTCCAGAACCCTGTTCAATGAAGGGAGATCCTCTTTGCATTCTTTCACTCGTGTGCTTTTTGATTCTTTCAATCAAAAGGTAGACTGGACTGGGAGATGCTGTAGTTTTCTGTCACCCATTCAAGTGTTAATCAGTCTGAGGAAGGTAAGATGCAATCTATAATTATGAGCAATCCTAACTAGAGAATGTTGCTTCTAAACAATTATATTTCTTATATTGACTGAAAAGTATTACACTACAACCAAGCTTTTTAACTCTGGAGTTCTGTTATCTTACACTCAAGGTATACAGTGTTGGTAATTCTGATCTCCTACCTCAAATTTTGTTGACCAGATATAGGGGAACACTACATCCTGGGAATGGTGCATTGTACCCCCAGAGTTTTGTAATGTTTTACATCAGAATACCTGGGCCCCATTATCATGAGGTTTGACTGAACCCAGCTCAGTTGACTACCAACTTCTTAATAATATGGCTATATATCATGAAGCAGTTCTCCAGTATTTGCTTTGATATCTGTCGGCTGGAAATGGCAAACATAAATAAATTCTGGCCATTTTTACCCTGAACATTTGCTCCATGCTCTTGCTCCTCCAAATTAGGGAATTTTTCTTCAGACTTCACACATATTCTGCCAGGCTGAAGAAAATTCTTATTATTTATAAGTACTATTTTATTTATTTACAAGTAGAAAGGCCTGAACATTTAGATTTCTTGAGGACACTCCTCATTTGCATTTATCATTTTCATGATATAACTATAAATAGAGCCCCTTTTATCAAAAGTAACTTATTTGTGCCACAGTTTATATCTTTATCCTATTGAGAAATCAAGTCAAGCATCACCTTAACCTTTTCATTACACAACCCAGCACTTATTCTTATAGCCTGCTGATGCTGTCTCAAAATGTTCATGATTCTTGTTGGATAAAGGGGCTCTGATATGGTTTGTCTCTATGTCCCTACCCAAATCTCTTCTCAAATTGTAATCCCCACATGTAGAGGGAGGGACCTGGTGGGAGGTGATAGGTTCATGGGGGAAGTTTCCTCCATGCTATTCTCCTAACAGTGAAGGATTTCTCACAAGATCTGATGGTTTTTAAAAGTGTTTGAGGAAATTTAGCAACACCCAAACATACTCTGTGCTATTTATAAGACACAAATACATGAACAAAACCAGGAAACACTCCAAAGGACAATTATTGTATTATATTTGGGCATTTCTCTCTCCATTTCAGTTATATCTTCCTCTCTTCCATTGTATTGAGTAGAGAGTTGAAGTAATGTTTTCTTTACGTTATATCCCTGAGGAGATTTCTAGCTGGCAAGAGCAACAGATGTAGAAGTAGCAGTAGTGCTGATCTTTTGAAGCTTTGGCAAAAGCAATAAGAGGTGGGACGACCATAAGGAAAAAGTTGCATTTGGAAATCAAAGAACTTTAATCAATGTTCTCTACATCCTAAGAGGCTCAATCCATAGGACTGCTCCAGGGGAAGGTGGTACTTTGTTGGAGGGAGCTGGCCTTAGCAGACCTTGGATTCACAATTTGGTGGCAGAGTCTTTCCAGTATAAACCATATTGTGAAAAGCCAGCAGGAAAATATACTCATAAATACCAAATTTCCAAAACCCACTATGATTCTGAAGTTCTGCCTTTCTTCCAGAGTAATTGGAGTGTCTAAAAGAAAAAAGATGATGGTATTTATATTCCCTCTGATTTCCTCTGATTTTATTCCCTAGATTTTGCAGGGTTTTAGTTTTCTCTGTAGGATATTGGGCTGTGTAGACAATAACTATAATTCACAGCCTTTGGGGCTTCTAATGAGACTTCAAGATTCTTTAGTCCAGTGGTTTACCTGGCTAAAATCAGCATACTTCAGGTGAAGATCACAGATTTGTGTTGTACACAAGATCTTTTGGTGGTTTGGATGATTGAAGACCTTTGGAAATTACTGAACTGGTCTTATTTTTTCAGGTACTTGATGGCTTGATTGGTAAGAAATCAGTATGCAATTATACCTTAATTTACAGTAGAGTAGAATTAATTTGTGTTTGGATTTGATCCTGTGTCTTGCAGGATTCTACTCCCCTCCTGCAATTCTTCTCTGAAAAGTATCTTTATAAAAAAATGATGGCTTGAAGTTTTTTGTTTTGTTTGATTCTATCCTCATCTCTGGGCTGCAGTTTAGTTGGCTCAGAGTCCATTTGTTTTTCTTCTTTTAGTTGTCACTGAGCTTAAATTGTTTTTTGCCCATCTAGAAGATTTCTCTCCCTTAATGTTATGGAGGAAGATGAACTACTCATTGAGCTAGCAGAAGAGTAGTAGGATTAGTTTGGTTTCAGAAATGATATATGGCTGCAGGATATAAAACCAACAAAGATTCATATCCTGGAAGACTAGTTAGTCTATTGTGACTGCTGTCATTATTTTTCAGTCCACAAATCTGCAGGCAAAGCATCAAGGTCAGCTACAACTATTTTTGAATTCTCTGGTTTTGTTATCAGCAAAATTATTAGTACTGCCTTCCAAAATGTGTAGTATTATTAAAGGAGGCAGAGATAATCAAATGGTCATGCGGAAGTATTTGAGGAGTCAGACTAAGATAGGTAAAGCTAATGAGTAATGAAAATATAATATAATTTGTCTTACCTAATTAACTTTGTAGATGCTCTGATGCCTGGTCAAAATATGAAATTAGTAAAAATATTTCTTCTTCCAACAATTTTAACCTGTGCTTCATTTTCTTCCACACAGCTAAGGGCTGGAGAACTGGTTCCCTCCTTCTTTATAAGCATCTAATACTTTATACTAGCCCTCTGTTATTTACTTGCAAGCAAAATCTAGCTTATTAGTCAATTGATTAATGGACAGTCATATCCCCTGGCATCAACTAGTTAGGAGAATATGGTTTTAGATAAGTGTTTTCTAACTTTTTCATGGCACCTATAGCATGAATAGAATAGAGGACCCTTCTGGTGTCGAGAAACTTTCAAAATTCAGAGTTGCATTTTTCCTTATCAAAAAGATCAGGATATTTTGTTTGAACATCACTAAAATTCAGATAAATAATTTGTTTCTTCCTCAGAGCATAAGTTTCCTCTGGAATCATAATTGAAATAATGCTATTCTCATTCTAATGAATTTGCATAAACATCACACCCCAAAGGTTAATGGTAATTGCAAAATGGGTAAACCTTTAAATAATTCAAGGCGTTCCCATTATAAAATTACAGGCTGATTATTTGCTAACATGTCCATTGCTCTTTAAAGCTTACAAAAGGCTGTAAAGTACATGATCTTATTTAAATTTCATCATAGGCCTTGGAGATGAGTTCTAGTGTTCTTATTTTATAGATAAAGTAATTGCTCAGAGTTGAGGTCGGTAACTGAGGACCCCAACCCAGGTCTTCTGACTCCTAGTCTATTGATTTCTCCATTGCACAAATCTCTTCAATCACTCTGTTTTGGTGGTCTGTATTTTACAAAATGCAATAAATATTGACAGCATTGCGGTTGTTTAAGAACTTGGAGAATATATTTTGCTGACAGTGAAGTAAGTTCATGTGATATAAAAGAAAAAGCCCTAGACTGAGTACTTTTTACAAAAATGTATAACACACTCTTGATCCTATCTTTTACAAATCATATGACCTTGTGAAGGTTGTCTAAATTGTTATGTAATTTTTGTTTCTTTTTTTTTTTTTTTAAGAGATGGTGACAACTCCTGACAGGCCACAGCTTCAGTTGCTATTGCTGTATAAGAAAACACCCCAAATTTAAAAGAAGAACAATTTATCATTTCTTGTGACCCTTCTGTTAACAATTCAAGTAAAGTCCAGCAGAGAGGTTCTTCTGCCCCACTTGGCATTAGCTGGGGTCATTGGCTTGGCTGCATTTTACTAGCAGCTGGCTTGGGCTAGGAGGTTCAAGAAAGCTGCCTTAACATGTCTGGCACCTCAATACTGCTCCATGTGGTCTCTGCCTCTGTCTCTGTCTCTCTCTGTATAGTATCTCCTCACTCAGTAATCTTTCCTGGTCTTCTTTTCCACATGTAGTTGGCATCTAAGAGAGAGGTAGAGCAAGGTGATACATTTCTTAAAGGCCAGGGCTGGAACTGGCACATCACTCTCTTCACATTCTATTGACCAAGCCAACTCTCCAGGCCAGCCCAGATTTAAGGCAAGGGAAAATAGATTTTATTTTGTGACGGGTAGAGCAGTAGGCACATAGAGGGAAGGAAGAGATTAATGGCACTCATCCTTGGAAACTATACTATGATCAGCCTTAGTAGCTATTTGATTACTCAGTAAGAGACTGAAAATTGTGTTTTTCAAACACAAATCATTATTAGATATATTCTGTAACCAAGAACTATTCTATGCCATGGGCATATAGTTGGAAAAAAGAACAGATGCTTTCTTATTCCTCATGGTAGTAGAAAAGGCAGATATCAACTAAATGAATATATAGATAAGCACTTAATTACAAATGTGGATAAGAGCTATCAAGGAAAGCTGTAGAGTGCTATAGCACAATGGCCTAACTTGGATTAATGGGCCAGGAAAAACATCGGAGCAGGTGATGTTTCTGTCGAGAGCTGCAGTCTGAGTTGAAGTTAGCTATGTGAACAGGAAAGAGAAGAACATTCTAGACAGCAGCCACAGCACATGTGATAACCCTGAGCTGTGTTGTAAAGATGGAAAAGTCATGGTGACTAGAGCATAAGGATCCAGCAAGTGTGGACCTAGAAAGGCAGGTGGCCATGCCATTGTTAATATTAGATGATTTTTTTCTATTTCATCCAGATGTTTAAAGACAGTATAGAAAAATATTATATCCATGACACAATATTATAAAGTGATTGTGTGAGGCTTATAGTGTATGAACACTCAAAGAGCTTCTAGAGTTTCCTTGTTTTTTGTTAAATATGTTCCCACAGTCACTGACAGGTGTGTGTAGGCAGAAAAGGAAAGGGAGGAAAATATTTTTTCAAAGGTAGAAATTCGGAAACTTATTTACTAAAAATGCTCATTTCCCCTTCTTGAGCATCTATAATTTTTAAAGTTATTACTTTTGCATTTTTTACATCATTAAATGAATCTATGATTTTCCCTGCTAGTTCATTCTGTTCCAGGCCTACAAACACAAAATCACATTAACTAATATTGTAATGGAGTTGACAAAGTCCTCATAAAAAATGACTACCTCTTAAATTTTAATTATGAATGCACAAAAAATAATATGTTCCAAATCTTTTTTTTTTTTTCCAAAAAAAGAAATCTCAAAACTAAATGATAAATTCAAAGCCAGAGAGAAGAGTCCTAACTCATTGCAGGTCTTGGATATCTCTGCTTGGTACAGAAAGAATAAACTGAAAAAGAAATACTGCCTCCTGATTGATAGAGGGAAATGATCTGCTAGACAGTAATTCACATCAATTCACCACTCGTTTACCACATATTTATTGTGTGCCTAGCCCCATGCAGAGTATTTGTTGAGGATAAAAAGAAATGCGTAATGCTGTGAAACTCACAGTTTTGCTAAATGGACAGCAGCCGTGTAATCAAGAAGGCAAAATGGAAAAATAATGTACCATAAAGAATATAAAATCTAGTTGTATTGACAAAAATGTTCTTGAAAATTTAGAATAGAGCCCCTCATATGCAAAGACAAAAAAGAATTATTGAATCTGTCTGGGTCTGAAAAGTAGCCACTGGAATTAGACACCAGGATGTCATATCTTTGTTGCCTTCCCAGCATTCAATTCCTTTTTCCTCCTTCCACCTGTAACTATGAGTACAAAACCTAGAGTTTTTGTACTCTGTGCTTTATATCCACATGACTCAGTGATCAGGTGAGGTAGGATGAGTGATTGGAGGGAATCTCAACAGCTGTGCTGGGAATGCAGGTATAGATCTTGTCATCTACTGGCTATGAACAAAGGATGGATGTCAGCCAAGAATTGCTGACCACCACAAGGGGACCATGTGGAGATAGCTGCCTGAGAATGGGCTCTATACTAAGCAATTGTTGAGACGAGATTTGAGATGTGAGAAATGGTTGCCTGAAGGTACAACTGTTTTGAATTATTTTATTTTATTTTTATTTTACCTTTGGCAGCCCAAAGTAATCTAAGTGAGAAGAAGGCTACCACTTATGTATTCTGTATGTGTGTACTTCTTGGACAATTCATATTGCTTAATCAATACCTGCTTGCAGTTACACTGTGTAGGAAGGATTGTCAAATAACCCTTAAGATTCTTATCTTGAAACTCTATGGCACTAATTTCTTTTTTTGTTGTTGTTTTTGTGTTTGAGATGAAGTCTCACTCTGTCTTGCAGACTGAAGTGCAATGGCACGATCTCAGCTCACTGCAACCTCCACCTCCTGGGCTGAAGTGATTTTCCTACCTCAGCCTCCTGAGTAGCTGGGATTACAGGTGTGTGCCACCACACCCAGCTAATTCTTGTATTTTTAGTAGAGACAGGGCTTCACCATGTTGTCGAGGCTGGTCTCGAACTCCTGACCTCAGGTGGTCCACCTGCCTCAGCCTCCCAAAGTGCTGGGATTACAGGCGTGAGCTACCGTGCCCAGCCTATGGTGCTAATTTCTTACAAGAGTCACCTCCAGTACCAGATCTAACCAATTTTTCCAAGTTGAAACCAGTAGTCATAAATCAATTACATTAGCTGGTATGGAGAGTTTGGGCCAAAATAAAAAAGAATAAAAATAAGAAAGAAAACTCAATTCCTGGCCACATAATTAAGAATATTAATGATGCCCAATACCCTTATTCAGTCCTAAAAAACTAATTTATAATAATAAGTAATCCATAGTTTATTAGAATATGTCAAAACTATTTTTTTATTTCATACTGGACTGTATATTGTCTAAAACAGACTTCATGTCATATTCAACTATGGACTGTCAGAGTCTAGCATGGTACCTGGATTTCTGGTGAAAAAGATTACATGGTTCCTCAATACATTAAGAATGAAAATGAGTTGGGTGCCAATACCCTATGTTAGCTTCAATAAAAAAATCACAAGTACAGTAGAAGAATGAGATAAGTATGTGATTGCAAAGATGTCTCTGTGTTAGCAAAAAGAGATAAAACGCTAAAGCTAAGATATCAGAAATAAGTTAGGCCACTCTAGGAGAACAATTTTGAAAACTGTTAAGCCTCCATATTATTTGGTATTCAACAATGTTTAAGAATACTAGCTTCATCGCTCCTGACATTTTTAATATTCTTCCTTAATTAGTTCTTTTTTCATACCTGCCCTGGAAGGCAAGCTCATATTATTAATAGTAACCTACAATATATAAACAAGATGATCTGTATAAACTAACAAAGGCAAATGTAGCCCGGAAGTTCCTTCCTCTGAAGAGTGTTGCATTGAAGTACATTTTTTAAATGAATTTCTAAAATAATTCAAGTGCTACATTTATCATTTGCAATGATATTGATTCTTATCTTGTTGTAGTACTTCATAGTTTACAAAGCACTGTAGATACAACTAAAGGTCATCCTAAGGAAATACCTCTATTCATAACCTCTGTGAATACAGGCACAGTCAGGGACTGTGAAAATGTAGGCTTGTTCTAGATAAATAAGAACTACTAGCTAGGTGTGTTGACTCAGAAGCAAAGAAAATAACTGAGTTGGCTGAATGTGACAAATTATTGGGATGAAATGATGATTTTATCACTGATGATTCCCTCGTCATGAAGTTAAACCATCAACATGCTCAGCTTCCTATAAACCCCACTGATAAGCTAAGTTTTAGTGGCTACACAGATATACCCTTAAAGTGAATGGGAAAGTTACTTTCTAGGAGTCAAATAATGAAAGAATAAGCTCAGAAATTTTTTTAAAAATGAAATTAAATCACATGAAAAGTATCCCTGTGTCCAGGAGATATGGAACATAACCAAGCCCAATCAGTGTGACCAGGATATAATGCAAACTGAATGCCATTAAAGTAAATGGTAACCTAATCAATACTGTGTAATCCTTCTGTTTCTTCATTTATTCAAGTTTTTATTAATCAAAATTTTAAGTGATAGCCATCACAATGTTAGAGGCTGGAGATAACACAGATAATTCAGACATGACCTAGGCTTCCAGGATTGACAAGACGGTAAGAGATACACATGTGCAAACACATAACAGTGCCATGTAGAAAATAATAAAATAAGGTCACTTATAAAATGTAACGTAGAAAAGGAAATTCTCTTTGAAACCAAGAGCATTTAAGAAGGGACTTACGGTGGAGGTTTTATATGAGCTGGTTCTTCAAGATTGAGTGTTGCAGGGATCTCTAGCAAAAGTCCCAAAATAATGCTCAGGGATACCGAGAATGCCTTATAATAGAAATTTCTATACATCACTAATTTTAATATGAAGAATAATTTAGAGCTGTCACTGTTGTCTAAGCACGTGGGATTTTCAGGCTGGAGTTTTGAGAGGTGTTGATTAGGTTGGAGAAAAATATGCATAATCAAAAGTGACCTTAGAAAAGCAAATTCTGATTTAGATATGAGGGATGGCTGGGTACACAGAGACAGGTGGCATAAGATTAAGTTTAAAGAACTAGAAAAAAGAATGTTGCCATGGCAAAAATTTAGGCATCATTTAAATCTAAAGTGTTATTTTTGCACAATGTAAATGAAATATAGCAGGTGTACTAGAACATTAATTAGGGAACATTCAGTGTTTGCAAAGGGGCAAAAGATATAGATGGTGATACGCCAGGAACTGTATAATTTACTATTAAATTTCATGAGTTGATATTTAGGGAACTCATTGATGTACAGAGATATATAAGATATTAATATTATTTATTCCCCAACTTTATTACATTAAAGACCTTGGCAGTCTTTCAAGATTAATGTTTGGCAGATTGATATACAATGATCATTAGTCTCTCCCAGGGCAAAAATTGGGAAAAGGTTATTTTAAGAAGACATGTAAGTCGGGCACTGTGGCTCACATGTGTAATCTTAGCACTTTGGGAGGCCGAGGTGAGTGGATCACGAGGTCAGGAGTTCAAGACTAATCTGGCCAGCACGGTGAAACCCCGTCTCTACTAAATATACAAAAATTAGCCAGGTGTGGCATTGTGTGCCCGCAATCCCAGCTACTCAGGAGGCTGAGGTAGGAGAATCACTTGAACACAGGAGGCAGAGATTGCAGTGAGCCGAGATCGTGACATTGTACTCCAAGCTGGGAAATAGAGTGAGACTCCATCTCAAAAAATAAATAAATAAATAAATAAATAAATAAATAAAATGAACAAATAAGAGAAGAAATATATAATGAGCATGAAAGAATAGGGAATGTTTAGGAAACACCAGATTCAGTTGAATATGTAATCTGAAGGAGGAAATATTGTCTAGTACTTTCAGATGTAGGAGAAAATGCACGAGACAAAGATAGAACTGAGGTGAGTCATACAGGTTATAAGACAGCAGATGGTGCATGAAGGACTGGTTCTGCCATCTCTGTGGAGGGTTGATTTAAGAAGAGAGTTGGTTTCAGGAAAAAAAGACCTTAATGAAGCAAATATTTGTGTACAGCTTTAGAACCATTTCTAATTTAAGGAAGTAGACAGGAGACATTGAGGCACCCAGAAATTTGACTTTACTGCCCATAGGAAGGATAAAGGAAAGGAAATAATAATACAGGATCCTGATGAGAGATAACACTATATAGGAGGAGCCTGTGGCAGGAGCAGTGGTGGTGGTAAGTTTATATCAAAGTGGGGAGGGAGCAGGGGCAACGTTTCCCAAACTTTCTTTTCTCCCATACTCCAGTTTCGGCTAGTACTTCCCATTGACTGAGTCCAATTTGAAACTAACCAGAAGCACTCACCAGGTGATTCAGTCCATAGGGATCAGCCTTCCGGGGCACAGACAATGATGATAACACTATGAAGGAAGAGCAACAGTGACAAATGGAAATTAAAAGTCACAGTAGACTGGCAAAAATCATTCATTGGTTTTTCCACAGATCAAGCAATATTCTACTCAAAATCTTTTAATTCCCAGTGTTCTGTTTTATTTTTTTCACCAAGGAGTGTTTTGATGATTCCCTTGGCTTTCTGTGTTTCTTGATGGCCAGAGATAAGGGTCTTAGTTAGCCAATCCAAGTATTTTTGACACAAGTGTAACATATTGCCTGTTGTCAATAAATATATTTATCACTGTCTCATCTATCAGTCTTTTTCAAACATTTGTGAGTCAAAATTATTCTTCAAAAACACAGCCACCTTTGGGTACTGCTTTCAAACTAAAAAGACCTGGTCCTTGGGCAAGGTAGTTCTACCAAATTCATAAACTCCTGTAAATACCTTGTTAAAGTATAATTCTCAAAAATGCAAAATCACGCAAATTGGAAAAGAGGGTATCAATTTTCTCTTTTTACAGACAGAATGATCTTATATTTGGAAATACCAAAAGACTTCACCAAAGAACTGTTAGAACTGGTAAATAAATTCAGTAAAGTTGTATGAAACAATGTCAATATCCACAAATCAGTAGCATTTCTATAGACCAATAATGAAATAGTCAAAAAAAATTCAAAGCGACAATTACGTTTAGAATAGCCACAAAAAAAAAAAAAATGACTAGGAATACATTTAACCATGAAGGTAAAAGACTTCTACAAGAAAAACTATAAGACACCGATGAAACAAATTCCAGAGGTCATAAATGGAAAGACATCCCATGCTCAGAGGTTGGGAGAATTAATATTGTTAGATGAACATACTCACAAAAGCAATCTACAGGTGCAACTCAATCCCTATCAAGATACCAACATTATCTTTCACATAAATAGAAAAAAAAATCTAACATTGGTATGGAACTGAAAAGGAGCCCAAATAGCCAAAGAAATCCTGAGCTAAAAGAACAAAGCTGGAGACATGATACTATCTGACTTCAAAATATACTACAAGCCTGTACTAACCAAAACAGCAAGGTATTTGTGTAAAATTAAACACATAGATCAATGAAAGAAAATAGAGAACCAAGAAATAAATTCACATTTGTACAGCCACATATTTGATCTTTGACAAAGCAATCAAGAACATACATTTGGGAGAGGAAATCTTCAATAAATGGTACTGAGAAAATTGGATAACCATATGTAGAAGAATGAAACTGGACCCCAGTCTCTCACCAAATGCAAAAATCAACTCAGGATGGATTAATGACTTACACACAAGACCTGAATCTATAAAATTGCTAGAAATCTCATCAGAACATTGGTCTAGGCAAATATTTTATGGCTAAGACCCCAAAATCACAGGCAACAAAAACAAAAATAAGCAAAATGGGACTATAATAAACTAAAAAGCCCCTGCACAGTGAAAGAAACAATCAATAGAGTTAAGAGACAACTTGCTAAATGGAAGGAAATATTTGCAAATGATTCATCTTACAAGGGACAAACATCCAGAATACTCAAGGAACTCAACTCAAGAGTAAAAAAAAAAAAAAGATTCCTATTAAAAATAAGACAAAGGATATGAATAGACATTTCTCAAAAGATGACATACAAATACCCAACAGGTGTATAAAAATGTTCAACATGGTTAATTACAATTTTGATTTAATGCAAATCAAAACCACAATGAAATATTATCTTACCCCAGTTAGAATGCCTATTGAAAAAGACAACAAAAAAACAGATGTTGGTGAGGATGAAAAGAAAAGGGAACTCTTACACACTGTTGATGAGAATGTAAATTAGTATAGCCACCATTAAAAAAAAGTTCAGTGATTTTTCAAGAAACTGAAATCCAATAATCCCACTACTGGGTATTTATCCAAAAGAAAATAAATCAGTATATCAAAAGGATTCTGGCACTCGGGTGTTTATTGCAGCACTATTTATGCTAGCAAAGATATAGATCAACTTAGGTGACCATCAGTGGATGAGGAGATAAAGAAAATGTAGTTTACCTAATTAACCTTAAATGTAAATGGGCTAAATGCCCCAATTAAAAGACACAGAATGGCAAACTGAATAAAGAGTCAAGACTCATCAGTGTGTTGTATTCAGGAGACCCATCTCACTTACAGAGACACACATAGGCTCAAAATAAAGGGATGAAGGAAGATCTATCCAGCAAATGGAGAGCAAAAACATTATAAAATAAAATACAAAAAATAAGCAGGGGTTGCAATCCTAGTATATGGTAAAACAGACTTTAAACCAACAAAGATCAAAAGAGACAAAGAAGGCCATTACATAATGGTAAAGGGATCAATTCAACAAGAAGAGCTAACTATCCTAAATATACATGCACCCAATGCAGGAGCACCCAGATTCATAAAGCAAGTCCTTAGAGACCTATAAAGAGACTTAGACTCCCACACAATTATAGTGGGAGACTTTAATACCCCACTGTCAATATGAGGCAGAAGGTTAAAAAAGAATATCCAGGACTGGAACTCAGCTCTGGACCAAGCAGACCTAATAGACATCTACAGAACTGTCCACCCCAAATCAACAGAATATACATTCTTCTCAGCACCACATAAAAGTTATTCTAAAATTGACCACATAATTGGAAGTAAAGAACTCCTCAGCAAATGTAAAAGAACTGAAATCACAGCACACTGTCTCTCAGACCATACTGAAATCAAATTAGAACTCAGGATTAAGAAACTCATTCAAAACTGCTCAACTACATGGACACTGAACAACCTGTTCCTGAATTACTTCTGGGTAAATAACAAGATGAAGGCAGAAATAAAGATTTTCTTAGAAACCAATAAGAAAAAAGACACAACATACAAGAATCTCTGGGACACATTTAAAGTAGTGTGTAGAGGGAAATTTGTAGCAATAAATGCCCACAAGAGAAAGCAGGAAAGATCTAAAAGCAACACCCTAACATCACAATGAAAAGAACTAGAGAAGCAAGAGCAAACACATTCAAAAGCTAGCAGAAGGCAGGAAATAACTAAGATCAGAGCAGAACTGAATGAGATAGAGACATGAGAAACCCTTCAAAAAATCAATGAATCCAGGAGATGGTTTTTTGAAAGGATCAACAAAATTGATAGACCGCTAGCAAGACTAATAAAGAAGAAAAGAGAGAAGAATCAAATAGATGCAGTAAAAAAATGATAAAGGGGATGATATCACCACCGATCCCACAGAAATAAAAACTATCATCAGAGAATACTATAAACACTTCTACACAAATAAACTAGAGAATTTAGAAGAAATGAATAAATTCCTGGACACATACACCCTCCCATGACTATACCAGGAAGAAGTTGAATCTCTGAATAGACAAATAACAGGCTCTGAAATTGAGGCATTAATTAATAGCCTACCAACCAAAAAAAGTCTAGGACTAGATGGACTCACAGCTGAGTTCTACCAGAGGTACAAAGAGGAGTTGATACCATTCCTTCTGTAAATATTCCAATCAATAGAAAAAGAGGGAATCCTCCCTAACTCATTTTATGAGGCCAGCATCATCCTGATACCAAAGCCTGGCAGAGACACAACAAAGAAAGAGAACTCTAGACCAATATCCCTAATGAACACAGATGTGAAAATCCTCAATAAAATACTGGCAGACCAAATCCCAGCAGCACATCAAAAAGCTTATCCACCACAATTAAGTCGGCTTCATCCCTGGGATGCAAGGCTGGTTCAACATATGCAAATCAATAAACATAATCTATCACACAAACAGAACCAACGACAAAAACGACATGATTATCTCAATACATGTGTAAAAGGCCTTCAACAAAATTCAACAGCCCTTCATGCTAAAAACTCTCAATAAATTAGGTATTGATGGAACATATCTCAAAATAATAAGAGCTATTTATGAAAAACCCACAGCCAATATCATATTGAATGGGCAAAAACTAAAAGCATTCCATTTGAACCGGAACAAGACCTAGATGCCCTCTCTCACCACTTCTATTGAACATAGTGTTGGAAGTTCTGGTCAGGGAAATCAGACAAGAGAAAGAAATAAATAGTACTAAATTAGAAAAAGAGGAAGTCAAATTATCCCTGATTGCAAATGACATGATTGTGTATTTAGAAAACCCCATCATCTCAGCCCAAAGTCTCCTTAAGCTGATAAGCAACTTCAGCAAAGTCTCAGGATACAAAATCAATGTGCAAAAATCACAAGCATTCCTATACAACAATAACAGACAGAGAGCCAAATCATGAGTAAACTCCCATTCACAATTGCTACAAAGAGAATAAAATACCTAGGAATCCAACTTAGAAGGGATGTGAAGGACCTCTTCAAGGAGAACTCCAAACCACTGCTCAACAAAATAAAAGAGGACACAAACAAATGGAAGAACATTCCATGTTCATGGACAGGAAGAATCAATATCGTGAAAATGGCCATACTGTCCAAGGTAATTTATAGATTCAATGCCATCCCCATCAAGCTACCAATGACTTTCTTCACAGAATTGGAAAAAAACTACTTTAAAGTTCATATGGAACCAAGAAAGATCCGCATTGCCAACACAATTCTAAGTCAAAAGAACAAAGCTGGAGGCATCATGCTACCTGACTTCAAACTATACTACAAGGTTACAGTAACCAAAACAGAATGGTACTGGTACCGAAACAGAGATATAGACCAATGGAACAGAACAGAGATTTCAGTAATAACACTACATATCAACAACCATCTGATCTTTGACAAACCTGACAAAAACAAGCAATAGGGAAAGGATTCCCTGTTTAATAAATAGTTCTGGGAAAACTGGCTAGCCATATGTGAAAGCTGAAACCCTTCCTTACACCTTATACAAAAATTAATTCAAGACGGATTTAAGACTTAAATGTCAGACTTAAAACCATAACAACCCTAGAAGAAAACCTAGGCAATACCATTCAGTACATAGGCATGGGCAAGGACTTCATTTCTAAAACACCAAAAGCAATGACAACAAAAGCCAAAATTGACAAATGGGATCTAATTAAACCAAAGAGCTTCTGCACAGCAAAACTACCATCAGAGTGAACAGACAACCTACAGAATGGGAGAAAATTTTGAAATCTATCCATCTGACAAAGGGCTAATATCCAGAATCTATGAAGAACTGAAACAAATTTACAAGAAAAAACAAACAACTCCATCAAAATGTGGGCAAAGAATATGAACAGCCACTTCTCAAAAGAAGACATTTATGCAGCCAACAGACACATGAAAAAGCTCATCATCACTGGCCATCAGAGAAATGCAAATCAAAACTACATTGAGATACTATCTCATGCCAGTTAGAATGGCAATCATTAAAAAGTCAGGGAACAATAGATGCTGGAGAGGATGTGGAGAAATAGGAATACGTTTACACCGTTGGAGGGAGTGTAAGTTAGTTCAACAATTGTGGAAGACAGTGTGGCGATTTCTCAAGGATCTAGAACTAGAAATACCATTTGACCCAGTGATGCCATTATTACTGGGTATATACCCAAAGGATTGTAAATCATGCTACTATAAAGACACATGCACACGTATGTTTATTGTGGCACTATTTACAATAGCAAAGACTTGGAACCAACCCAAATGTCCACCAATGATAGACTGGATAAAGAAAATGTAGCACATATATACCATGTAATACTATGCAGCCATAAAAAAGGATGAGCCCATGTATTTTGCAGGGACATGGATGAAGCTGGAAACCATCATTCTGAGTAAACTATCACAAGGACAGAAAACCAAACACCTCATGTTCTCACTCATAGCTGGGAATTGAACAACGAGAACACTTGGACACAGAGCGGGGAACATCACATACCAAGACCTGTCAGGCGGTGGGAGGCTGGGGGAGGGATAGAATTAGGAGAAATACCTAATGTCAATGACAAGTTGATGGGTGCAACAAATCAATATGGCACATGTATACCTATATAACAAACTGCATATTGCGTACCCTAGAACTCAAAGTATAATAAAAAATAAATAAAATTAAAAAGAAAATGTAGTTGACCTAATTGATGGAATATTATGCAGCTATAAAAGAGGAAATCATGTCATTTGCAACAATATGGACGGAACTGGAAGTCATTATGTTAAGTGAAACAACCCAGGCACAAAAAGACAAATATCACATGTTCTTATTCATATGTGGGAGCTTAAAAAGTTGATCACATGGAGGTAGGGAGTGAAATGATTGATACCCAAGGCAAGGGAGTGTGTGAGTGTTGCAGGGCTATGGGGAATGAATAGAGGTTGGTTAATGGGTATAAACATAGAATGAGGTAGAAGAAATAAGTTCTCATGTTTGATAGCAAATTAGAGTGACTATAGTTGACAATAATGCATTGTATATTTCCAAATAGGTGGAAGACAGGACTTGAAATGTATCTAACATATGGAAATGGTAAATACTCAGGTGAGGAACACCTTGAATACCCTGAATTGATCATTACACAATTAATGGATGTACAGAATTTCACATGTACCCCATAAATATGTGCAAATGTAATATATCCCAAAAAACAAGAAAATGTAAAATCAAGACTTGTAATGAACTCATGAGGTAATGAACTTAATGAGGTAACAAGTAAGATGTTTAAACCAATTGAAATGAGAATTGAGGAACTTGGTTTCATAGGCAACTAAATTAAGTAATGTTAGGAAAAGACAGTTGCATTTAAGAAAATTATTAGAAGTTCTAGAGAGTAGCAGACTGCCACACTTAAGGCTTTGTTTTTCAGCAGACAAAAATTATTGGCAACTTTACTGACTAGAAGTTACAAGTTAACCTCAGACTTACGGAGTTTTAAAATAAGGCTGTCAAGAGATGGCCAATCAAACAGGCAAACACCACGGCACTGGAAGAACACCTGATAATTTCCATTGCCAAGTTTCAGATATACTTTTTATTTTTCTGAAACTTGGAATCAATTTAAGAACCCACCAAGCTTCCTGCTCAGATTTCTCTACTTTTAGAAATTTTTTTAGGAGCACCAAATCATCATAGTCACAGAGGAATTCTGGTTTGCCTGAATATAGGAAGTTCAAGATTACTTTCTGAAGAAAATGACTAAAGAAACACAAAAACAACTTTATTTTTTATGGTAATATTTTTTGTTTTTGTACATATACATGTATATATATACACACATGCACACAAAATGCATAGATATATAGATAGATAATAATAAAATATTTTCTTGTTTTATATAGAAAATATATATATGTTTGAAATATATATATTAGGCAGTATTTTTCAACTAAATTTGTCTGACCTTTATTTATATACCTGATCTGTCATTTCTCCAACCTGGAGAAGAGAGAATTTCAATAACATGAAAATCTTTTGTTTAGATGCTTACCATGGCAATATACGTGGTTGTTACGTGTAGTAATGTAGTCTTTATTATTAATTAAATATTCTAATTTTGCTTCCTTAGAAGCCTGGATATCTTATTACCTGGAGCATTCTCTAATTTATCTTCTGTTTCTTTTGGCCCTTATGTGAACCAGAAAAGCATCAGTTTGGGTCTCCAGACATTTGACAGACTAATCAGTACTTCTGGCTTGAATGTCTGTGTCTGTCTTTTCTTGTTGTTTTCTACATACATTCAGCACCTATCTATAGTTCATCTGAGTAGCATACTAAAATCTCACACCTTTCTTCCAACTGGGATGTGAATCATCCCTTTGTCCAACATATTCACACTATATAAACTATCTGCCCATTAACCACTTAGTGGCCACCTCCTTTATCAGATCAAAAAAACCATAGTGTTTATAGAATTTGTACCATGTGCAAGTTTCAGGCATTCACTGGGGGTCTTAGAATGTATCCCTGTGAATAAGGTGGGACTATTGTTCTTGTTTGAGTCAGACAGTAATGTCTTCTGGCTATGAAGACAGACTCCAAAAAGGTAATTGTGAGGAAGAGTGGATCATGGGAAGATTAGAGGCCACTATTATTCTAAGACTGGGTCCTTCAAGATCCACCTTCAAGCATAACTTCTTTCTTTTTAGAAAATACTTTCCATCCTGACCCTACAACAGTACTACACAAGATCTGGTATTCAGTTTGAAAGCATAAGTGTTGTATCTCTTATTATGCCTTAAAGCATAATAGGTGTTGCTCATCTTGTTTTCATGTGTCCTCATCTCTAAAAATCCTAAAATATTTAGGGAAGGGCCAAGAGGGCCAAGTAGAAACAGCTCTGGTCTGCAGCCGCCAGTGAGACCAATGCAGAAGGTAAGTGATTTCTGCCTTTCCAACTGAGGTACCCAGGTCATCTAATTGGGACTGGTTAGGCAGTGGGTGCAACCCCCTGAGAGCAAGCAGAAACAGGGTGGGTCTTCACTTCACCTGGGAAGTGTGAGGACCCGAGGGACCTCCCTCCCTCAGCCAAGGGAAGCAGTGAGGGACTGTGCTACCCACAATAGGTACTACACTTTTCTCACAGATTTTTGCAATCTGTAGATCAATAGATTCCCTCATGAGCCTACAACACCAGGACTCTGGGTTTCAAGCACAAAACTGGTCAGCTGTTTGGTCAGGCACTGAGCTGCAGGTAGTTTTTTGTCTTGTTTTGTTTTTGTTTGTTTGTTTGTTTGTACTCCAGCAGTGCCTGGAACTCCAGTGATACAGGAAAACCATCCACTCCCCTGGAAAGGGGGCTGAAGTCAGAGAGCCAAGTGGTCTCGCTGAGGGGTCCCATTTCAATGGAGCCTAGCAAGCTAAAACCACTGGCTTGAAATTCTCAGTGCCAGCACAGCAGTCTGAAGTCTACCTGGGAAGATCCAGCTTGGTGGGTGGAGGGAAGATCACCATTACTGAGGCTTTAATAGGCAGTTTTCCCCTGACTGTGCTAAGGAGACAGGGCGGTCTGGACTGGGCAGAATTTACCACAGCACGGGAAAGCTGCTGTGGCCAGACTGCTTCTCTAGATTCCTCCTCACTGGGCAGGGCATCTCTGCAGGAAATGCAGCAGCTCCAGTCAGGGACTCACAGACAAAACTCTCATCTCCCTGGGACAGAGCACCTGGGGGGAAGGGTGTCTGCAGTGGCAACTTTAAGCGGACTTAATCTTTTCTGCCTGCTGGCTCTGAAGAGAGTGACTAATCCTGACAAGGGGAATTCTCCCAGCACAGCACACCAGCTTGCTAAGGGACAGACTGCCTCCTCAAGTGGGTCCCTCGCCCCCTTGCCTCCTGACTGGAGGAGACCTCCCAAAAGGGGTTGACAGACACCTCATACAGCAGAGCTCTGGTTGGCATCAGGTGCCCCTCTGGATGAAGCTTCCGGAGGAAGGAGCAGGCCACAATATTTGCTGTCCTGCAGCCTTCGCTGGTGATACCCAGGCAAAGAGGGTCTGGAGTGGACCTCTAGCAAATGGCAGCAGACCTGCAGAAGAAGGGTCTAACCATTAAAAGGAAAACTAACAAACAGAAAGCAATAACAACAATATCAACAAAAAAAGATCCCCACCACAAAAACCTCATCTAAAGGTCATCAACCTCAAAGAACAAAGGCAGATAAATCCATGAAGATGAGGAAAAACCAGCACAAACATGCTAAAAATTACAAAAGTGAGAATACCTCTTCTCCTCAAAATGATTGTAATGCCTCTCCAGCAAGGGCGCAAAACTGGATGGAAAATGAAATTGATGAAGTGACAGAAGTACACCTCAGAAGGTGGGTAATAATAAACTCCACTGAGCTAAAGGAGCATGTTCTAACCCAGTGCAAGGATGCTAAGAATCTTGAAAAAAGGTTACAGGAACTGCTAACTAGAATAATCGGTTTAGAGAGGAACATAAATGACCTGATGGAGCTGGAAAAACAGCATGAGAACTTAGTGAAGCATACACAAGTTTCAATAGCCAAATCAATAAAGTGGAAGAAAGGATATCAGAGATTGAAGACCACCTTGCTGACATAAGGCATGAAAAGAAGATTAGAGGAAAAAAGACTGAATAGGAACAAACAAAGCCTCCAAGAAATATCGGACTATGTGAAAAGACCAAACCTACCATTGATTAGTGTACCTGAAAGATGAGAAGAATAGAACCAAATTGGAAAACACATTTCAGGATATTATCCAGGAGAACTTCTCCAAATCTAGCAAGAGGCTAATATTCAAATTCAGGAAATACAGAGAACACCACTAAGATACTCCACAAGAAAATTAACCCCATGACACATAATCATCAGATTCTCCAAGGTTGAAATGAAGGCAAAAATGTTAAGGGCAGCCAGAGAGAAAGTTCATGTCACCTACAATGGGAAGCCCATCAGACTAACAGCAGATCTCTCTGCAGAAACTCTGCAAGCCAAAAGACAGTGTAGTTCAATATTCAACATTCTTACAGAAAAGAATTTTCAACCCACAATTTCATGTCCAGCCAAACTAATATTCATAAGTGAAGGAGAAATAAAATCCCTTACAGACAAGCAAATTCTAAGAGATTTCATCACCACCAGGCCTGACATGCAAAAGCTCTTGAAGGAAGCACTAAATATGGAAAGGAACAACTGGTACCAGCCACTGCAAAAACACACCAAAATATAAAGACCAATGACACTATGAAGAAACTGCATCAACTAGTGTGCAAAATAACCAGCTAGCATTGCAACGACAGGATCAACTTCACACATAACAATATTAACCTTAAATGTAAATGAGTTAAATGCTGCATTTAAAAGACACAGTATAGCAAAATGAATAAAGAGTCAAGACCCATCAGTGTGTTGTATTCAGGAGACCAATCTCACATGCAGGTACACATAGACCCAAAATAAAGATATGGAGGAATATTTATCAAGCAAATGGAAAGCAAAAAAAGCAGGATTTGCAACCCTAGTCTCTGATAACACAGAATTTAAATCAACAAAGTTCAAAAAGACAAAGAATGGCATTACATAATGCTAAAGGGATCAATGCAACAAGAGGAGCTAACTATCCTAAATATATATGCACTCAATAAAGGAGCAGCCAGAATCATAAAACAAGTTCTTAGAGACCAACAAAGAGACTTAGACTCTCACACAATTATAGTGGAAGACTTTCATATACCACTATCAATATTAGACAGATTAATAAGACAGAAAATCAACAAGGACATTCAGAACTTGAACTCAGCTCTGGATCAAGTGGGCCTAGTAGACATCTACAGAACTCTCCAACTCAAATCAACAGAAGATACATTCTTTTTAGTGCCACACGGCACTTATTCTAAAATTGATCACATAATTGGAAGTAAAACACTCCTCAGCAAATGCAAAAGAACTGAAATCAAAGCAAACAGTCTTTCAGACCACAGTGCGATCAAATTAGAACTCAGGATTAAGAAACTCACTCAAAACTGCGCAACTACATGGAGATTGAACAATCTGCTCCTGAATGACTCCAGGGTAAATAACAAAATTAAGGCAGAAATAAAGTTCTTTGAAACCAATGAAAACAAAGAGACAACATGCCAGAATTACTGGGACACAGCTAAGGCACTGTTAAGAGGGAAGTTTATAGAACTTAATGCCCATGTCAGCAATCTGGAAAGATCTCAAATCAACACCCTAATATTACAATTAAAAGAACAAGAGAAGCAAGAGAAAAGAAGTTCAATAGCTAGCAGAAGACAAGAAATAACTAACAGCAGAGCAGAACTGGAGGAGATAAAGACACAAAAAAACCTTCAAAAAATTAATAAATCCAGGAGTTGGTTTTTTGAAAACATTAACAAAATAGACCACTAGCTAAATTAATAAAAAGAAAAGAGAGAAGAATCAAATAGATGCAATAAAAATGATAAAGGGGATATCACCATTGATCCCACAGAAATACAAACTACCATCAAAGAATACTATAAACACCTCTACATCAATAAACTAGAAAATCTAGAAGAAATGGCTACATTCCTGGAAACATACACCCTCCCAACACTAAACCAGAAAGAAGTCAAATCCCTGAATAGACTGATAACAAGTTCTGAAATTGAGGCAGTAATAGCCTACCAATCAAAAAAAGTCCAGGACAAGACAGATTCACAGTCATATTCTACCAGAGGTACAAAGAGGAGCTGGTATCATTCCTTCTGAAACTATTGCAAACAATTGAAAAGGAGAGACTCCTCCCTAACTCATTTTATGAGGCCAGAATCATCCTGATACCAAAACCTGGCAGAGACACTGTTGTGGGAAATCAGGGACCCTGAACAGAGGGACCAGCTGGAGCTGCAGCAAAGGAACACAAATTGTGAAGATTTCATGGACATTTATCACTTCCCAAATAATACTCTTATAATTTCTTATGCCTGTCTTACTTTAATCTCTTAATCCTGTTATCTTCGTAAACTAACGATGTATGTCACCTCAGGACCCTGTGAGAATTGTGTTAACTGTACAAATTGATTGTAAAACGTGTGTTTGAACAATGAGATCAGTGCACTTTGAAAAAGAACAGAATAACAGCGATTTTAGGGAACAAGGGAAGACAACCATAAGGTCTGACTGCCTTCGGGGTGGGGCAAAAAGAGCTATATTTTTCTTCTTGCAGAGAGCCTATAAATGGATGTGAAGTAGGGAAAACAACGCTAAATTATTTTCCTAGCAAGGAATATTGATATTAATACTCTGGGAAAAGAATTGCATTCCTGGGGGGAGGTCTATAAATGGTCCCTCAGGGAATGTCAGTCCTATGAAGTTGAGATAAGGGCTGAGATATGCCCTGGTCTCCTGCAGTACCCTCAGGCTTACTAGGATTGGGAAACTCCAGCCTGGTAAATTTTTGGTCAGATCGGTTCTCTGCTCTCGAACCCTGTTTTCTGTTAAGATGTTTATTGAGACAATATGTGCACTGCTGAACATAGACCCCTATCAGGAGTTTCTGATTTTCCCCTGCTCCTGTTTCCTCAGAAGCATGTGATCTTTGTTCTCCTTTTTGCCCTTTGAAGCATGTGATCTTTGTGACCTACTCCCTGTTTTTACACCCCATCCCCTTTTGAAATCCTTAACAAAAACCTGCTGGTTTTGTGACTCAGGTGGGTGTCACAGTCCTACCAATATGTGATGTCACCCCCGGTGACCCAGCTGTAAAATTCCTCTCTTTGTACTCTTTCTCTTTATTTCTCAACCAGCTGACACTTATGGAAAATAGAAAGAACCTAAGTTGATGTATGGTGGGTGGGTTCCCCCAGTAAGACACAACAAAAAAAGAAAACTTCAGGCCAATATCCCTGACAAACATGGATGTGAAAATCCTCAATATAATACTGGCAAAACGAATCCAGCAGCACATCAAAAAGCTTATCCATCATTATCAAATTGGCTTCATCCCTGGGATGTAATGCTATTTCAGCATATGCAATTCTATAAACATAATCCATCACATAAACAGAATCACTGACAAAAACCACATGATTATCTCATATATGCAGAAAAGGCCTTTGACAAAATGCAACAGCCCTTCATATTAAAAACTCTCAATAAACTAGCCATTGATGGAACATATCTCAAAATAATAAGAGCTATTTATGACAAACTCATAGCCAAAATCATACTGAATAGGCAAAAGCTGGAAGCATTCCCTTTGAAAACAGGTACAAGACAAGGAGCCCCCTCTTACCACTCCTGGTCAATGTAGTATTGGAAGTTCTGGCCAGGGCAATCAGGCAAGAGAAAGAAATAAAGAGTGTTCAGATGGGAAGAGAGGCAGTCAAATCATCTCTGTTTGCAGACAACATGATTCTATATTTGGAAAACCCCATCATCTCAGCCCAAAAACTCCTTAAGCTGATAAGCTACTTCAGCATAGTTTCAGGATACAAAATCAAGTGTGAAAATCACAAGCATTCCAATACACCAACAATAGACAAGCAGAGAGCCAAATCATTAATGAAATCCCATTCACAATTGCTACAAAGAGAATAAAATGCCTAGGAATACAGCTTACAAGGGACATGAAGGACCTCTTCAAAGAGAACTACAAACCACTGCTCAAGGAAATAAGAGAGGACACAAATGGAAAAACATTCCATGCTCATGGATAGGAAGAATCTTTATTGTGAAAATGGCCATACTTCCCAAAGTAATGTATAGATTCAATGCTCCTTCCACTAAACTACCATTGACTTTCTTCACAGAATTAGAAAAAATTACTTTAAATTTCATATGGAACCAAAAATGAGTCTGTATAGCCCAGGCAATCCTAAGTAAAAAGAACAAAGCTGGAGGCATCACGCTACCTGACTTCAAACTATACTACAAAGCTATGGTAAACAAAACAGCATGGTACTGGTACTAAAACACACATCTAGACCAATGGAACAGAATAGAGACCTCAGAAATAACACCATTCATCTTCAACCATTTGATCTTTGACAAACCTGACAAGAACAAGCAATGGGGAAAGATTCCATATTTAATAAATGATGCTGGGAAAACTGGCTAGCTATATGCAGAAAACTGAAACTGGACTCCTTCTTATACCTTATACAAAAATTAACTCAAGATGGATTAAAGACTTAAACATGAAACCCAAAACCATAAAAACCTAGAAGAAAACCTAGACAATACCATTCAGGCCATAGGCATGGTCAAAGACTTCATGATTAAAACACCAAAAGCAACTGCAACAAAAGCCAAAATTGACAAATGGGATCTAATTAAACTAAAGAGCTTCTGCACAGCAAAAGAAACTAGTATCAGAGGGAACAGGCAACCCACAGAATGGGAGGAAATTTTTGCAATCTACCCATCTGACAGAGGTCTGATATCCAGAATCTACAAGAAACAAACAAGTTTACAAGAAAAAACAAAACAAAACAAAAAAACGACCCCATCAAAAAGTGGGCAAAAGATATGAACAGACACCTCTCAAAAGAATACATTTATGTAGCCAACAAACATGAAAAAAGTTCATCATCACTGATCATTAGAGAAATGCAAATCAAAACCACAATAGGGTACTGTCTCACGCCAGTCAGAATGGCAATTATTAAAAACTCAGGAAACAATAGATGCTGGTGAGGATGTGGAGAAATAGGAATGCTTTTACACTGTTGGTGGGAATGTAAATTAGTTCAACCATTGTGGAAGACAGCATGGCAATTCCTCAAGGATCTAGAACCAGAAATACCATTTAACCCAGTGATGCCAGTACAGGATATATACCCAAAGGAATATAAATCAGTCTACTATAAAGACACATGCACACATATGTTTATTGCAGCACTATTTACAACAGCAAAGACTTGGAACCAACCCAAAAGCTCATCATGTGATAGGCTGGATAAAGAAAATGTGGCACATATACATCATTGAATACTATATAGCCATAAGAAAGAATGAAATAGTGTCCTTTGCAGGGATATGGATGAAGCTGGAAGCCCTCATCCTCAGCAAACTAACACAGTAACAGAAAACAAAACACTGCATGTTCTCACTCGTAAGTGGAAGTTGAACAATGAGACCACATGGACACAGGGAGGGGAACAACACACACTGTGGCCTGCCAGGCGTTGGGGGCAAATGGAGGGAGAGCATCAACCTGCACATTCTGCACATGTGTCCCAGAACTTAAAGTAGAAAAAAAAGTCATAAAATACAGGGATACAGGGTTTCTCATAGGCACTGACTTGAGGATAACTGCCAAAAGTGAATAGTCTTGGAGCCTAGAAATGAAGATAAGTACTGTTGTCATTTACTATACTGTGATCCTAGGGAATATACTGGAGTAAACACAAGGACATTCCTGAAATTTGTCATAATACTGTCAAAGTATTCTTATGTTACCTTCTTGGCTAACTAAAGTTTCAACTGAGTGTTTACTCACGGCTCAATATTAATATATCTCAATTGCATTAAAATCTACTTCTGCTAACTATATTCTAACAGTTTTAGATTCTAGTCTCTGAAACCCAGCATGAGAGACTGAATAAGTTAATCAAATGAACTCAGACTATTATTTGTGAAGGAGCTACCCCTTTTAAGAAGTAGAGTTTAAACCATTAAAATATCTTCTAACAGCCCCACAAGGGGTCTATAATTATAATATATACCTGAGAGCTCATAGATTATCTCTGCCTATGAATGGCAGACTTAATGATAACACTGTGTTTGGGAGGAGCTAGAAACATTTAAAGTCATTGATAACTATAATTGACCATTAGGCAACTTCTATTCATTTGAAATGTTGAAAAAATGTTCTCTTAAGTTTTTAGATTGCAGTTCAGCATATAATGCAGTATGCACATTTATCACTTTATTTTCCTCTTGTTGAATTTTAACATTATTTTTATGGCTTTATTTCAATATTTTTCTAATGTAAGTCACATTACACTATATAATATCTGGCTTTTGTCCTTTGCACTACCATTCCTTTCCACTCATCAATTCTTGTAAAAAACACTACTGAATTAATGAAATACTATGATATTGTTCTAGATTTTCAGCTTGTCAGTTTGGCAATGAGCTACGAATATTCTGGAGCTAAAATTTCCACAGTGTCTATATCCAAGTGTATCTGACCAAATCCAGAATTGAGTTTCTTCTTCTGATGGACTTTAACCGTTAATCCTCTCCCTGTATGTGAAGAGTATCATGTTGCTTGAAACCAGAACTCATGTCCATACTAAAAAATTTGCCTACTCACTAAAATGTCTTTGTAATGAATATTCATAGCACTTTTGCCATCATTCAAGGACATATGCAAAGTGATAAAAAAAAATTGAGTCACTCATTTCTTCCTTTCCCAGATGAGATCAAACAAAGTAACACTCTAATTGTGTTTCAGCTCCCTTACAGTGATGACAAGAGGATAAAGACAGGAGGCGCGGTGTAGTGTGGTACCAGAAGCTCCAGCTGAATCCCAACTGTGGCATCTGGTAGTGGGGCAGCCTCAGGAAAGTCACTTAATTCTCTGAATCTCATTTTACCTTTTGTAAAATAAAAGAAATGATATCTATCTAAGATGAGTAGTTTTCAAAATTTAAGATTATAATCTTTGTGAGATAAATGTATAATTGTTTTATATAATTATTCCTTATGATTGCATATAATACCTAATTATTTAATGTAACAGGTATATATATACACATATATATGTATACATATATGTGTGTGTATATATGTATATGTATGTATATACACATATATATAATTTTCCCCTAGGAGCAAAGGATTTGTATTTACTATTGGTGATCAATGTAACTTTATAAAAACATAACCACCAAGATTAATGAGAATTAACTGTACATAGGCTGACTAGTTAAAGACAGTGTTTAATAGGAAGTACAGTGTCATCTCAAAGTAACAGAAACTAGAAAACCCAAGAAAAAACTAAACTCTATTATAAATGTTAAAATAATTTAATTAAGTGTTAAGATTAAAACATGTACAAAAGTCAACACCTTTCACATATACCACTATTATGACCTAGAACAATCTTAGATAAAATTGTATCTAAAGTCTGATACCAACAAGTATCAGACTTCAGGAAAATGACAGTAAGTCTCCAATTATTAGAGGTATATGGAGGTTAAACCTTTATTCCCCAGAAAACTGTCCAATAAGTCTGACAGATGTCGACGTGAAAGGGGCAAGGAGCCCTTTTAACTTGCAGACGTTGTATTACTTACATGGACAGTAAAATCAAGAATAATAAAGGTGATGTCTCACTGCATCCTTTGTCCCAACAGCAGAACAGGGACAACACCAAAACAAAGGAGACAGATGACAATGCAACAGGAGTGGTGGGGCACCCTGCTGTTGAGGAGCTAAATATATACTGTTGCTAACCAGTGTCACAGTGTGCAGCTAGACCCGAAAGGAGAAGGCAAGCCAAAAATTCTCATACCTTATCAGAACCTAGGAGATGAAAACTATCTCAGAGGTGGTTTCTATGGGATAGACAGTAGGTGAGAAGTGGGCTCATACCAACTCCTCGTAGGACCCTCATGCTTTACATTCCAGGAGAATCAAAGGGCATTCTGTGAGATCAGCTGTGATTAAGTCTTCCCTGTGTTGCCTGTGTGGAAGAGTGCAAGATCATTGGGGCACGAGCCTGGAAGAGTTCCTGTTACTGCATTGTATTTAATAACAAAATTAGGACTTAGATCAAATTCTGACAGGTACAAATGTTACTATCAAGCATTCAAAACTGGTCAAATAACTAGTTCTTGTATCTCTAGGCAAGATATAGTCTGACCAATATCTAACTTAAAAGACTTAGACTGAGGTGGACATAATGGCATTCTGATAGGTGGGCAAGTCAGTTGGGTCATTCCATGGGTTGATAAGTGAAGTGGAGAAACACAAATGAAGTAAGACTCCATATCTTAGGTGCTGCACCAAGCTTTGGGAAACAGGGCTTGCTTTTCCTGGGATATTCAACCTCATTTTTGCTAAGGCAGTGGGGTTCCTTCAGGAACCTTAAGGTTTCAGCCTTATCACATACCTTAAACTCTATTAGCCTAATTATAATAGGTAACATATATTTCTGACGTCTATCTTAATAGTCAGTAAATCTTCTGGTATACATTTCAATAACAGTATTTGAAGGGATCAAGTAATATTTTTGAGTTTATATTTCTGATAAACTAGCATCTTTAAAAACTAATTAACCAACCCTATGGTAAGCATTAAAATTAACTTATATCATGCACACACACACATACACACACACACACACACACACACACAGATTCAGTATATATTAAGTACATATTACATTGTTTCTACTTAAATATCCTGAAGGGAAATCCTTTAAAACCATGTAATAGAAACATCCAGATAGACCATGTAATGGAATAAAAGTTCTCATTTACCAAAACAATTAAAAAATTAAATAAATGAACAGACTACCTGTGAACTTATGTGCTGAATATATAAAGAAAAAATTCAGACTGGGCATGGTGGCTGATGCGTGTAATCCCAGCACTTTTGGAGGCCGAGGAGGGCGGATCACTTTAAGTCAAGAGTTTGAGACCAGCCTGGCCAACATGGTGAAACATGGTCTCTACTGAAAATACAAAAATTAGCTGGGTGTGGTGGTGCACGCCTGTAAGCCCAGCTACTGGGGAGGCTGAGGGAGGAGCATGGCTTGAACCCAGGAGGTGGAGGTTGCAGTGAGCCAAGATCGTGCCACTGCACTCCGGCCTGGGTGACAGAGCAAGACTCCGTCTCAAAAAAAAAAAGAAAAAAACTCAAATGTTGCTGAAGGATTTAAAAGGCGATTTTAAATAGAAAAAAATATATCATGCTTTTGATTAGGAATGTTCAATATCATGAAGATGTCAGTTTTCCACAAATCAAATCTATAAAATTAATATGATTTTGTAAAAACAACAATACTAATTGGACTGGATCATTTAAAACTTTGTATTAAAAAAAAGCAAAAACAATTTAAACCCCACAACTTTTTTGAAAAAGGTATAATGGGGGATAGTCCTATTAGATATTAAACTATATCTTCTAATTTAAACAATGAGGAGTTAGCACATTAAGAGTTCAATGGAAGTCCCCAAAGTGCAGACATAGAAGATAAAATATATAGAGGCATTTTGTTTATAATAAAGTTTAAATTTGTGATCATAGGTGAAAAAATAGAAGATTAATAAATTTGATTGGGACAATTGGTTTGTCAACTAAAAATATTATTTCTTCATAATTTACATGAAAATAAATTTCAGATGCATTAAAGACTTTAGCCAACTAAAAATATTCTTTCTTCACAATGTACATAAAAATAAATTTCAGATGCATGAAAGACTTAAGCATGAAAAATAAAACTTAGAAGAAAATTTCAAAAAATTTTTTATATTGAAAAGTTCTTTTAAATTATGGAATAAAACAAGTCATAAAAAAATGAATTTGATTATGTAATTCTAAATTATTCTACACAGCACATAAAAAATACACAAAAACATCAGAAACAAAATTTAAACTTTTAATTTATATAATATGAAATTGGTTAATTTTCCTATTATGCAAAACTTTTCTATAAATTAATAAGAACACAAAAGAGTAACCCAAGTTAAAAGGGGAAAATTTAGATAAGTCAGAGAAATGCAAATAGAGAGGGCCCTTAAGAACATGAAAAGTTGCTGAAACTCAAACTCCTTCATAATAAGATAAATAAAAGTTAAAATTATGAAATAATTTTTATCAATTAGCAAAAATTAAAATGCTTATAAACACATTGTGTTGGCGAGGGTATGGAAAGCAGGCATTCATACTTTTTCTAGGCATATAAAATGATACTATTTTATGGCAATAATTTGGCAATATCTATCGATATTTGATTCTAAATATGTCCATATATTCATTGCAGCTTTATATTTGTAATAGCACAATATTTTTAAAAATTCTAAATAATAGGATTGGTTAAATACATTATATAACATTTATATAATAGAAGAGTTTGCATTACAAAGAAAATGAGGGACACCATTATGTATGGATATATAACAAATACGTACCGTCAAAACACACACTAAGTGACAAAAGCAAAGTACAGAAGAGTTTGTTGAGTGTTTGTTAAAAGAGAAAAAATAGCATACATGTACCCCTGTCCACATGCAGAGAATGTCTGCGCAAAGGCACAAGAATCTGACTGGTGGCAGCTCCCAGAAAAGGAAACTCAGCTGCTGAGAGATCCAGTCGAAAGGGAAACTTACTTTTTATTGCACACTTTCTTGTACCTTTTGCTATTATATCGTGTGTAAGTGATATGTATTCAAAGATAAAGTAGGACTAATATTATCAAACATTTCAAAGTAATGTGTAGTGATTTACGAGGTTATCTTTCATGGAAGTATAGTGCCAAGGGAAAGAGCCATATTCATACTCCGGAGAAACAAGGTATCTGGCGAGGTAACTATCAATCAGGAGTGGAGCCAGAAAATTGAGCACAAAGGAAGTTTAAGAGCTAAATCAAGGAATACCAACTGTCTGCCCTTGCATCAGCCAACCTTATTTTAGGTAACATATATGGCTGTCTCCAGGGCTTGATTCAGCCTGTCTTGGCAATTTGAAAATCATTTTAATAATACCCTTAAACTTTAAGGCACTAAAATCAATAGTGTTTACTGTATCTGATTAATCAATTTCCACTCGCCATCTACTGGCACAGATGTTTTTAAACTAATTTTAGCATCAGACTTTTTAAAAAACTAAAATATTGTTCAGCATCTCAATATCTTTATAAATAAAATGAAGCTGTTCTGTTTCTATGAGGGAAGGGTGGTGGAGGCCCACCAGCCCATCTGCTGAAACTTCCTGTTCATATACTCTTCTCAGCAGCCCACCCACCTTAGTTTCATTGAATGCAGCTCAGAAACCTTTGTTTCATGGGGGATAAAAGGAGTAAAGATAAAGAACAACAGAGGTTTGGTGTGGGTAACTAAGAATTCTCTGGCAGGTAGCAAGAAGCAAGATAGACCACAGGTGGTAGTGGTTTTGCTGGCACTGTAGTCTGCCTCTCAATATCGGTAAAATATTTTATTTTGTGCTACAAATAAGATATCTCTAAATAGCTTTTCAGCCCTCCTCTAACCTATGTGTGTGTATACATACATATGTATGGGTGTTCATATATACATATATATATTTAAAGCATATCTATATATATTATATATGTGTAGGGGAGAATAATATCTTTTCCAAACCTGTTACTGAGACCCCTAAAACAAAAGGTGGATTAACAAAAGAAAAGCACAATATTTTATTTAAAAAAGAGCTTTAGGTGACACGGGAACCTTTAAAAATGAAGACCCAGAGACTCAGGGAAAACTGTATCTTTATGGACAGTCACACAAAAGTGTGTTTGGAGGTCAGAGGGGTATAATTTAATAGTAGTAAACCAGGGGATTTTCTCCAGCCTGGATTTTCTGTGTTCATTCTTACCTCTGAGATTTTCATCACATTTTTGCCCTTACCTGGAATCACATTACTCCTTCTCCATCTCCATATATTCACCTTGTGATACCTAGTTCAAGTCTAGCTTTTTCTAAAGAATTGCTTGCAGCAACTATACCTTCTCTGTATTTACAGTTATAGTAGCCCATTAACTCTTTTGATATATGACCATTAACATATTTCTTTAAGTCTAATAGTTTTGTGATTATTAGTCATATCATGCAGAAATTGTGATTGTACTTTTTTTGAACCTCTTCAGCACAGTAAAGGAGTGAAGAGTGGCTAGTCTCTGTATTCATGACTAATTGATTTGGGTTGAATTTACCTAAATGATTGCTTCGTTCTTTTTTGTTTATTTTAACATTTATGTTTTAGAATTGGTTTTTCATTTTTCTGCTCAGATTCTTGCTACCCTACATACTCTGCATACAGACAGTAATAAATTTTATGAGATTTAGTTTAGTGGTGTTCAAATTTTGGTGTACATATAGACTTTCCTGGGATCATTTTCAAAATACACAAGCTCGTTTCTATTTCCCACAGTGTAGTGTAATAGACACTCTAAATGGCACTCTTGATTAAAACAAACTATGAATGTGGAAGAACTACTAAAACAATAATTATAAATCCATTACTGAGCTGACATTTGCAGAAGCCAAAACAAAGTAAAAGCAAGGACTTATGAAAGTGAATACCAAAGCCAGCTTTCACTTTGTGATGCAGTGGTTCCACTTCAACAGTTGCATGGGAGGCAAGAGATTGGAAGCAACTATGATGGAAGTTTAGTAGAAGACTACTGCAAAAGCTGAAAGATGAAAAAGAAATAAATGGGCAAATGCTAAGAAAACTAGTTTTTCTTGATCTTGATGAATTGAGAAGGGGAACGATGCTAGAATGTTCCCTATATAGGTTTATGGCCTGAACATACGCTACCAATGTATTTCAAAAAAACTCAAGAAGATAACTTAATTGAAAGTGCTCACAGGCTGGTAGTGACCACAGATAACCATCAGAAGCAGAGCAAATTACTGTTTGAAGGAACACAATTTTAATAAAAGTATCAAAGAATTTCCACAAAGAATTTTTGAGGAACATTTGCTCAGAGTTAAAAGGAACAAAACACAAACAGAAGAAAACAAAGAAACATAATAAAAGATCAAGGGGCCATGGGGAATAGACTGTGGAATTAGACACAAAAGACATGTTTATTTAATGACTCTAATGAAGACTCTCACATTAGAAAACATAATATGTATCAAGACATAAAAGAGATGCTTAAAGAAATAGTCTACATATTAGTTTTGGTGAATATATATGACAGTATATTTGTCAAAAATTAACTTACGCACCTACAAAAGGTGACTATTACTGACTACAAATTGGACCTCAAAAAATCTGAGTTAATGAAAGAATAAACATCTTCAAAGGTCTTTTTAAAAAGCAAATAAAATGTGGGACAGCACTAAAGTGATAATTATAGGAATATTTATAGTCTTAAATGCTTCTAGTTTTAAAGAAAAAAGGCTGAAAAGAGATCTGAAACATCAACTTTAGACAATAGGAAACAACAAAATATCTCTAAAGAGAATAGAAAGAAATAATAAAATCAATGCTTAAATTAATATAATAGGAAACAAATATTCAGTAACAAATGCCAACAAGCAGCTAACTTGTTTTTTGGGGCAAGAACTAATTTTTTAGTTGTATTAGTAACAAGTTACCACCAGAATGGGCTAGAAACCCATTTCGTCAAAGAATGACAGCTGCTTCACTAACCGCCTCTGAAAGACTGCCAGCCACTAACAGACACACTCTGATAGCCACACTTCTACAACTAAATCTAACCAATCATTAACACCTGTAGCTGTGTTTGTGTAATTCTTGAACTCTGTGCTTGCCACAACCTTCTATAAATGTTCTCTGCTTGGCTCAGAGAGAATGTAATTAGTGTCGCCTTTTCATACTCAGTTGTAGTTCTTTCAGTTGTTACTGCACACCTCTTGAAAGTTTTCAGCAGGTTCAAGTCTTTCTGCTTTTCTGTACAATATAGTACCTTTGCTCTAGAAGACCCTTGCTGTTCAGCTGTAAACTTGTAGCCCAGACCTCTTCTCTTTCTTGATATATAACCAACTAATGATCAAACGTTACCTGTATGCTCTGTAGACACTTCAGATAGATGTGTGTAGCCCTTCTCTTCCTCTATTCCTTATTTAGTACCAGCATTTACCCAGTCTCCTAAGCTAGAAACCTGGGTTTCATACTTAACACCTGCATCTCTTTACCTGCCCTATTAATCAAGCACCAAAACCTGTTCATTCGGTCACCTAAAAATGTCTTTAGTTCAAGAGTTCACAACCTTGACTGCCCATTGGAATCCCCTGCACAACTTTAAAATGTACCAGTGATTCAGTTTAAATTTTGATTTAAATGGTCGGGGGGTGGGTGCTGAATTTCAGGATATGTAAAAGCTCTTTAGTATTCTAATGCAAAGCCGAAGTAGAGAACCAAGCATGCTTCTGTCTCCTCACCTCCATTATCACATAACTTCAGGCCCTACAATTTCTTACATGAATTATTGAAACCATTATTAAGATCAGTCAGGCTCCTGGTGTCTAGTGCTATTCACTTCAAATTCATCCTTCACACAAAATAGTAGCATATTGCTATATAAATATGACAATTTATCTTCCTTTTGAAAATTTCTTCATACCTGGCCATTAATAAAGTATAAAGTCTAAGTTATTTTAACAAGTCCTTCAGCCACTTCCGTCATGTGCCCCCAATCTGATGATGCATGGCCTCATTTCTTGCCACTTGGCTTTTCAATATAATATGGCCTCACTGAGATATTTATTTTCTTATATGCATCCTGTTGTGCTTTTTCTTTCACATAGAATGACTGTTCGCCTACTAGCAATCTCGTTAGACTGATCTACTAGTTTATAAAATAGTCCAATGCTTCCTTCTCCAAGAAGCCTCCTTCAACTATCTGAGGCTGAGGCTGGATGTTGTTGCCCCCACCTCCCTTTTTTTGTGTGAAGATGGAGTCTCACTCTGTCGCCCAGGCTGGAGTGCAATGGCAGATCTCAGCTCACAAACCTCCGCCTCCCAGGTTCAAGTGATTCTCCTGCCTCAGCCTCCTGAGTAGCTGACATTACAGGCACACGCCATCACGCCCAGCTAATTTTTGTATTTTTAGTAGAGAGGGAGTTTCATCATGTTGGTCAGGCTGGTCTCAAACTCCTAACCTCAAGTGATCCACCCGCCTCGGCCTCCCAAAGTGCTGGGATTACAGGCATGAGCCACTGCGCCTGGCTAATGTTGCCCGTTTTATGTTCCCATAATATTTAAAACTTATCTTCCTTATTTCCCTTATCCTGCTTTATCATATCCTTATGTTTCTGCCTCCCTCAATAGGCTATAAGTTTCTTGAGTCCTCTCAGAGTTTGATTTAACTCTTGATATGGTTTGGACTGATGGGAAATACAATGATCAATAACAATAGTATTTATATTCCATTTGCTCATAATTTACATGCACACATACTTAAATTACTAATAGAGTTGGACAGATGCAACAGTATCTATATGAATACAGTCCAACAGGAACATAGAGGAAGATATAATTTACTGTACAGGGGCTTGGAAGTGAGGTGTTAGAAATGACTGATTAGGAGATGACACACCATCTAGAACTGAGCTCATTAAAACAAGCGCAGTTAAAATATATATAAGTTTCACCAGACCCATAAGGGTCTTGATGGCAATTTCTTTACTCTCCATTAGAATGTCTTTGCTTTCCACAACGTCGGTTATAGTCACTATGTTTTCATTTTGCAGACAGAGGCTCTGATAGAAAATTTCCAAGTGAAAATTTATGGTAATGATGTCTGGTTACAATGCTTTGCATATCGTGAAATCTTCCATAATGTAAGTACTTTCTCTGGTTTTTACTTATGGGATAGTCAGAGACCTATAAATATTGCTTGACCATGTGGACCACAATGTGAGTAGAGAGAAGGGATAGTGAACTCTTTGCAGTTTTCATCCTACCACCAGGTTGTACTTATTAAACTTCCATTTCTATTATACATTTTTTATCTCTCATCAGCCTAGTTAACCAACTAGTTGAACTTCCAAAACTCTGCTTAAAACAAGTAAGTCATAGAAATCAAGATATTTGGAGAATCAAAAGGTGAAAGGGGTTTATGCATGCCACTTTCTTGTTTTTCCTTTGAACACTTCCTTTTGCTGAAATACTTGTTTTGGAAGTGCTGCGTTATGAGAGTTGTATCTCTATTCTAAGATACTGGAAATACAATTTCTAAAAGTAAATTCATTGTCACAAAATGATGATGCAACTAAACAAATTGGTTCCCTCTTATGTTTCATAACAAAGTAATTCCACTTAAATTGTGTAAATAATGAAAGTAACTCTATTTGGGAGATTTGGTAGTTGCAGGTATTAAATAAAGCATACAGGCATATAGCTTTGCATTGTCAGAGAATATTTAATTAAAATAATCTTACTGGGGAATATGTTAGCATTAGCATCAACTCTTTCAGATTGGTGGGCAACATTTAGTGCACTAAACAGTTACTAATTTTCTTCCTTAAAGTGTTTCCTTACTTACCTACAATGCACTCAGGCATTCTTCTAAAACATTCATTAACATATATATGAAAAATTTGTAATTTTTCTTCAGCATGAAAATGTCCCAATTTTCTAAAATTATTTGTTTCTTCTGGAGAAAAACTTTTTTCTTCCTCTAAACTTTTATTCTTTGATGTAACAGAGCTCCAAAGGGGGAAAAAAAAGTGTAAGCCCCTTATTCTGGCCCATTAGAGTCTATGGACATTGAGATTGCTCTGTGATCTAATGCAGCAACACAAGGTTAATGAAGAACAGGCACTTCTCTTTCCCATGATGCAGGGCAATGTCAGGAAAGATATACCTGTTTGGTTCTTGTTTGCAGATAGCTTGGGTTGGCATTGATTAAAACTGAAACTGATGAGAGAAATGACCCAAAACAAGAGTTTTTAAAAAGATAACTGCTTTGCTTGGTTATCCCTGTTCTTCAAGTCATGGGAGTTGACATGTCCATTCTGATAGAGGAATGGATACTGGTGAATTTTCCAAGTCATGGGAAAAATGTGTTCCTTTTCTTCTCACCTGTCTAGTCTCTTTCAATGCTTTAGTAGTAAGGCTGAATACCTGGTATCTTTCTCAAATTCCTTCTATTTAGAGCAATGAATTTAGAGGAATCTCTACATCTCTGTTCCCCTTTGTCATACATGACCGATGACAATTGTGTGACTTGGGCCCCTTTCATATATGTGCCTAAAATTATCTACAATTCCAGAGTATAGTTCTTCCTTTTTCAGTGGGAAGCCAGGGATTGAGCTAGATGTTATAGGTGTAACTGAATCTTCTCATTTCCATAAGAAGAGATAAAAAGGAAATAACTTGTGACTTTTGGTATTTTGACTTTCATAAGGAAGATATTATTTGGTAACTCCTTGCAATCGATCATACCATATCAATGTCTCAGAACCCATTAGCTGAGAAGTGAAGATCTGATTGATAGAGTAGACATAAAATTTAGATGTCTCTGATCCAGAATTTGTGATACTTCATAAGGCCAATACATAGTCCTTAGATTGTTTAATGTAGTCTTTAATTATTCAGTGTTCTCAGAAGCATTTTCATCATGAAGAATTTCTTCATGAGTTTCCATCCTGTGATTTTCAGCTGTTATCATTGTGCATTGAATGACTTGCTTATCAGAATTCACATATGATGTAGGGGCATTGTGAACTCTACATTTGTTCATAAATTGATTTTACTTTTTCTCCCCAATTCCCTCTAACATTATATTAAATTGTATATAAGGGTTTGTTAATTCAATCAGGTAAGTAACTAAAGCCCTTTGTTTTTAACCACAATTCAAATTTAAGCTCTTCTTGAAGCCTTTAATCATGTAGCACATTTATTCAAAAGCAGTGACCTTATTTAAAAGACATGGAACAATTCAGGCAGAAAGAAAAACATGAACAAGTTTTGGTCATCGAGTTTAAAAATGTACTGTGTTTGAAAGTCATGAAACTCCATTAAAAAATCTAGTGTATTAGAAAGCACGGCTTTGAATTAAAAGCTTTCACAGCCTTGAATACTAGTTCTGTTATTTACCAGTTGTGCAAGTAGTTACTTAACTTCAGGCCTTAGTTTACTTATATGTGAAATTTTGATAGTGGTCGTCTTGCAGAGTTCTTATAAAAAGTACAATAGTATAAAGCCAATTTAACAGTATAAAATACATGTGAGTATAATTACTTTATGTTTGTATATATACTTTATGTCTAATGTATTTAACTATGGTAAAATCAATACTAGAATGTTACAAAGGCTCCACTGGAACTTGCATTTGGAGTGAGGAGACCTGGCTACCATTTTTGTATCTTTTATTCCTTATCGTATAACCTGAGGAACTCCGTGAACCTCTTTGGGCCTTCTTTCCCGTAGCCAGCATCATAGCTTTGGTTGGATGCTTCCCTGCAAACATTATCCCATTGGAAACCAGAGAAGAGAGAGGGCAGAGTCTGCTTATGGAGGTCAGGTTTATTGTACCTAGAGAAACAAATTTAACAGAGACTGTAATGGTGCCAGGTGTAAAGCCTAGTATTCTGGTCTCGGGCAGGGATCTTGGCAGAACTCTAGTCATTATAGGTTACGATTTTCTCATAGGAATTAGAGAAAACTGTAATCTAGTGAACAATTTGAATTTCCTAGAGTCATCCTAGGAACATAGATACTTGACTAAAGCAGAAAAACTAGTTCCCACTCTTGCATTCTGAAAACATTATGTTTCAGCTGCACTCTCTGTCTGGGTCAGAAAGAGGTGGGGTCTGTCTACTAACCCAAACCTTAGTATGGTGAACAGAGGTGGGAGGACTCAAAATAACATCTACCCCAGAGTTTGTTATAAGGTCCAGGGATAATAATTTATGAAGAGATGCTATGTCTAATATAAAATGCAAAATAGAATTTTGGCTTATATAATTCAACACTTTGAAATTGCCTTTTCAACTACTTTAAAATAGATTATTGATTTATATAATATAATCCAACAAACTGGCTAATTGACATTGATTTTCCCATACTGGTGAATTTATGTTCTTTTCTGATGGTGTCCAAATATTATTTACCCAGGTAAAATATAGCAAAAACATAATTATTTATAGGAGATTCAACTCAGCTGGTGGAAACAAAACACTGAAAGTATACTGAGATTTAGAATAATATACTCTAATTATGTTAACATTCTGTTGATAGCATTGTTACTTTTTTTCCATGGTGCCAAATCTTATTCACTTTCCTCAGGTATTGCTTTATTTTTTTTAATTGATTATTTTCAAGTCCCTGGTGGTGCTAAGCAGAACATAGAATTCTCCTTAGAGTACAAATAACTCCTAAACCACAATATATTAATTTGTGGCCATCTTCTTCTTAAGCCAACTATTTATCGGAGCTGGCAGAGAGAGGGGGAAAAAACAGAAAGTACAAATTTTACTAAGACATTCCTTGTACCTAATGATAGACTCCAAAAGAGAACAGAAAGTTGATGAAGAAAGGGAAGGAAAACAAAACAAAACAAAACATGAACAATATATTCAATGAGAACATAGGCACCAGTATTCAAAATGATGATCTATAAATGTGAATGCTATAACAAGTACCTTTGGTCACTCACAAGTGAATGGTTTTAGTAACACATTTTCCAAGGACAAGGAATGCAGATATAATATCTTCATATGTGTAAGATTCAACAAATTTTTATAATTTAACACATAGTTAAATTTCTTTCTTTTACTTCATTGAGCAAAAAATCTCCCTCCTCTGCAGTTGATTTTCTTTAAATATATTTTGTAACATTTATTTTATCTTATAGAAATAAGAGGATTCAGTTACATTTATGCCATTTAGCTCAATCCCTGGCTTTCTTATTGAGAAAGGGAGAACTAAATTCTGAAATTGTAGATAACCTTGGGTACATACACGAGAGTGGCCCAAGTCACACAAGTGTCATCAGTCATGTATAATAAAGAGGAACAGAGATGTAGAGATTCCTCTAAATTCATTGCTCTAAATAGAAGGGATTTGAGAAAGATACCTTATATTCAGCCTTACTGTTAAAAGCACTGAAAGAGACTAGGTAGATAGGAAAAAAAAGAACCCTTTTTTTTCCCATGCCTTGGAAAATACATCAGGATCCATTCCTATATCAGAATGGATATGTCAACTCCCATGACTTCAACAAGAAGGATAACCAAACACAACAGTTACCTATTTAAGAACTCTTGTTTCGGGTCATTTCTCTCATCAGCCACAGTTTTAATCAATGCCAACCCAATCTATCTGCAAACAACAGCCAAACATGTATATCTTTCCTGACTTTGCCCTACTTCATGGGAAACAGAAGTGCTTGTTCTTGATTAGCCTTGTATTGCTGAATTTGATCACCAGACAATCTCAATGTTCATAGACTTTAATTGGTCAGAATAAGGGTCTTAAGTTTCGATTTTTGGAGATTTATTGCATTAATGAAAAAATGAGGGTATAAAGAAAGCTTTCCATCAGCCAATCTACATTCAGATATAACACACATATTGGAATTATTAGAACGAATTTACAATAACTATGATTAATACTTAAGGCCTCTAGTGAAAAAGTCTTATAATATGTATGGAAAGTTGGGGAACTTAGCATCATGATAGAAACCCTAAGGAAAAAAATAAAGTAGAAATACCAGAAATGAAGAACATCCACCATGTCAGACACAAAAAATGCTTTTCATGATCGATCAGTAGTTTTGAGGGAGCTAAAGAAGAAATCAATGAACTTGAAGTTTTGTCAATAAAAATTATCCAAAACTGAAACTCAATGCAAAAAAAAAAAAAAAAAAAAAGAAAGAATGGGAGATGGAACAAATCAGAGCAGCCAAAAGCCATGAGACAATATAAAACCACCTCTAGTACCTGTAATTCGAATCCAAGAAGAAGAACAGAGAGGAAAAAAAGGGCAGAATACACATATAAGGAGATAATGGCTGCAAGTTTTTCAAAACTTAAGACTTCAGCCACAGATATAAGAACTGAGAGCACTAAACAGAATAAAATCTAGAGGAATTTATACCAGGCACATAGTATTTAAATAAGTGAAAAACAAAGAAAAGACAAATCTTTAAGGTAGACAGAAAAAAAAAATAAGTATGAACTATGGATGCATTTTGTAATATGGATGAATCTCAAATGTGGAGAAAACTAGACCCAAATGGCTACCTACTGTGTGATTTCATTTATATGGCATTCTGAAATCTATGTAAAACTGTAAGCACAGAAAACATATCAGTGAATTCCAAGGGCTAGAATAGAGAGTGATTTTGACTTGAAGGAGACACTAGGAAATTTTTATAGGTGATGAAACTTGTAAATATTTTTATTAAATTAAAAATATATATTTTTAATTTTGTTGGTACATAGTAGGTATATATCTTTATGGGTTACATGGGATATTTTGATACAGGCATGCAATGCATAGTAATCACATTAGGGCAAATGGGGTGTCCATCACCTCAAGCATTTATCCTTTGTGTTACAAACAATCCAATAATATTTCTTCAGGTATCTTAAAATGTATAATTATATTATTTTTGACTATAGTCACTCTGTTGTGCTAGTAAGTATTAGGTCTTATTCATTCTTCCTATTTTTTTTAACCCATTAACCATCCTCACTCCCATCTCCCACAACCCTCTCACTACCCTTCACAGCCTCTGGTAAATACTCTTCTATTCTCTATGAATTCAATTGTTTTATTAATAATTTTTAGTTCCATAAATAAGTAAGAACATGTGATATTTCTTGTTCTGTTCCTGGCTTATTTCACTTAGTGTAATGACCACAAGTTTCATCGATGTTGCAAATGACAGGGTCTCATTATTTTTTATGGCTGAATAGTACTCTATTGTGTATACATACCACATTTTTTTTTTTTTATTCATTCATCTGCTGATGAACACTTAGGTGCTTGCAAATCTTGGCTACTGTTAATATGGCTGTCACTAACATGGGAGTGGATATATCTCTTTGATATACTGATTTCCTTTTTGGGGAATATATTCTCAGCAGTGGGATTGCTCGATTGTATGGTAGCTTTATTTGTCATTGCTTGGGAAACCTCCCAACTGTTCTCCATAGTGATTGTACTAATTTATATTCCCATCAACAGTGTATGAGAACTTTCTTTTCTCCACATTCTTGCCAGCATTTGTTGTTACCTATCTTTTGGATAAAAGCCATTTTAACTGCAGTGAGATGATATCTCATTATAGTTTTGATTTGCATTTACTGATGATCAGTGATGCTGAGCACCTTTTCATAAGTCTGTTTGCCTTTCGTGTGTTTTCTTTTGAGAAGTGGCTATTCAGATATTTTGCCCACTTTTTAATTGAATCATCAGAATTTTTCCAGTAGAGTTGTTTGAGCTCCTTATATATTCTTGTTATTAATCCATTGTCACATGAGTAGTTTGCAAATATCTTCTTGCATTCTAAAGGTTCTCTCTTCACTTTTTTGTTTGCTCCTTTTGCTGTGTAGAAGCTTTTTAACTTGACATTATTCCATTTGTCATTTTTGCTTTGGTTACCTGTGCTTGTGGGGTATGACTCAATAAATCTGCCCAGACCAATGTTCTGGAGAGTTTTTCCAATGTTTTCTTTTAGTTATTAGTAGTTGGAGGTCTTAGATTTAAGTATTTAACCCATTTTGATTTGAGTTTTTATATATGATGAGAGATAGGGGTCTAGTTTCATTCTTCTGCAAATAAATATCAAGTTTTTCCAGCATCATTTATTGAAGAGACTGTCCTTTCCTCAGTGTTTGTTCTTGGCACCTTCATCAAAAATGAGTTCACTGTGGATGTATGCATTTGTTTCTGGGTTCTCTATTTTGTTCCAATGGTCTACATGTCTACTTTTATGCCAGTACCAAGCTTTTTTGGTTACTGTAGCTCTGTAGTATAATTTAAATTCAGGTAATGTGATTCTTCCATTTTGTTCTTTTTTACTTAGGGTAACTTTGGCTATTGTGGGTCTTTTGTGATTCCATATAAGTTTTACAATTGTTTTTTCTAATTCTGTGAAGAATGTCATTGATATTTTGATAGGGATTGCTTTTAATCTGTAGATTGCTTTGGGAAGTATGCATATTTTAAAAATATTGATTCTTCCCATCCATAAACATGGAATATCTTTTCATTGTTTTGTCTCCTCTTCAATTTATTTCATTAATGTTTTATAATTTTCATTGTAGAAATATTTCACTAGTTTGTTTAGGTAAATTCCTAGGTATTTAATTTGTGGCTATTGTAAATGAGGTAACTTTATTTCTTTTTAAGATTGCCTTCTGTTGGCATATAGAAATGTCACTTATGGCCGGGCGCGGTGGCTCAAGCCTGTAATCCCAGCACTTTGGGAGGCCGAGACGGGCGGATCACGAGGTCAGGAGATCGAGACCATCCTGGCTAACACGGTGAAACCCCGTCTCTACTAAAAAATACAAAAAACTAGCCGGGCGAAGTGGCGGGCGCCTGTGGTCCCAGCTACTCGGGAGGCTGAGGCAGGAGAATGGCGTGAACCCGGGAGGCGGAGCTTGCAGTGAGCTGAGATCCGGCCACCGCACTCCAGCCTGGGCGACAGAGCCAGACTCAGTCTCAAAAAAAAAA